>NW_026652301.1:2466292-2609175 GCF_009828535.3 Hylobates moloch | reverse complement strand
CTCAGGCTAGAGTGCAGTGGTGTGAACACAGCTCAGTGCAGTCTCAACCTCCCGGGCTAAAAATAATCCTCCCACCTCAGATTCCTGGTAGCTGGGACTACAGGGATGTGCCATCACCCCCAGCTAATTTTAAATTTTTTGGTAGAAATGAGATCGCACCACATTGCCCAGGCTGGTCTTGAACTCCTGGGCTCAAGCAATCTTCCCACACGGCCTCCGAAAGTGCTGGGATTACAAGCATCAGCCCCTGTTCCTGGCCAAAAATTGTATATATTTAAGGTATACAACTTGATGATTTGATATACATTGTTAAATATTCATCACAATTAAGCTAATCAACATAATCATCAACTCAGTTATTATTGTGTGTCAGTTACTATTGTGTATTATTGTGTGTGTGTATATATGTGTGTTAAGAACACTGAAAATCTATTCTCTGAGCAAATTTCAGGTATACAATACAAGATTGTTAACTACAGCTGCATTGTTGCAAGTAGATCTCCATAACTTATCTTTCAGAAGTAAAACTTTGTACCCCTTACCAACATCTCCCCATATCCCCCTCCTTCCAGACCCTGGTAACCACTATTTCTCTATCTGTTTCTCAGACTTTTGTATTTTTAGATTCCACATATATGTGAAATCATGCAGTTATTTGTCTTTGTTTGGCTTATTTCACTTAAGGTAACAGTATTTTACACACCAACATTCAAAAGGGAAATGAAGTCTCTTTAACTGAGTTTACTGAGCCTCTGTTCTCCTGCTCCTGGTCTCAAAGTAGCTGTATTCTCTCCCTCTGGGCTTTTCCCCTTGGGATCCACATGACCAGCAATGGACATGAAGCAGCTGCCCATCTTGCCCTATGCCACGTCAAGAGGAGGGTACAGTGATGATGTATGATGTGATAGTGCAAGGGAAATTGGGGTGTACTTGGATTGCAATACCTCTTCCAAACCAGCAAGGTTTTCAGCACAACTGTCCTACTTCCTGTGGGTACTCATCTCCCCACCTCCTACTCCCCACCTCCCCACCCCATGTTGGGTTGGGTTTTATCCATCACAAGCAGGCCTGTTCCACTCCTCTAAGTTAATTAAATCAGAAACAAGAACTTTTAAAAATTATTTTCTCCTAAGACTCAGAGGAGTGGGGCGTAGTCAATATTGATTAAAATACTTTTTCTTATCTTCAATATCTTGATCAATATTAAAATCAAAATATTTGTATTTCTTCAACCAGTTATACATATTAGTATAAAATTATCTCTAAATCTTTTTATTTTATAGCATAAAATACACGTATTTTATGAATCCTAATCCCACTTAGACTTTAGCTTTTCATTTTTCAAGGGAAGGCAAGTATAAAATATTCTACAATAAATTTTCCAGATATACAGGAGGATATCTGCTTTGTCTTTTTCTACTTTACCAAACATTAAAAATTTCCTAAATAACTCAAATTAAGAGAAACATAAATCTTACAAGGTCAATATTAAATATTTAATTTCCTCATAAACCAGGCAGTTAAACATGAGATGAATGTTTCAGAAAATCAGATACTACTGAGGTAACAATGGCTTTATTGAACACCCAATGTGACCTAGAGATTTCTTACATACTGTTTCTAGTCCTCACAAAAAAAATGCTGAAAAATAGCTACTATTATCTACGTTCTACAGATGAGGAACTGCAACTTAGAGAGGTGGAAGCAACTTTCCCAACAGCAGAAGGCTGTGAAGATCTGAAAGCAGATTCAAATCCTGGTCTCTGTTTCCACTCTTAAGTCCATCGACCCACTGGGCCTTGCTGCCTGTTAAAAACACTGCAAGGGGACATTTTACTTAGAGCATTTCAACAGCTACAGATCAACCCATGAAATATGGGCTTTACAGTATATTTATGTGTCTACCCCATTTTAATTCTTTCACATCTCATTCCTTCTCTAATTTGTCCTTTTGACATACAAGAGATAATATCCTTCTGAAATATCTATCATTTACAAAGGAGTAGCTCACTCATTTGTCACAATTATCAGAAGCTTTCTCTCTCTCTCACACACACACACACCACTGATATAAATGTCAGTGTCAAATAGAAGTCGATGCCAAATCACCCAGTTTAATTCAGCAGACAGCTTTCTTAGCTGAGTATGTTTAGTATGAGACATTTTAGTTTGTATTGTGACTGTATTTTCCGAAAACAAAAGTAAGACCTATAATTTTATTCTGTAGATGAGAAATGAAAGTATGGAATACATTACATGTATAATTTAATATCATTCTTGGAAGTGGATTTTTTTACTGTATTTCTCCCTAAATTACAGTACCTACAACTGAAAAATAACCAATTAACACTAATGTTTTTTATCTCTAGCTGATGAGATGGATTATCAGTGAAATCTACGCAGTGTGGAAGATCTTCAATGGAGGAATTTTGAGCAATTATTTTAAGGGGACTTCAGGGGAACCTCCTCTTCTCCCCTGGAAGCCCTGGGAACACATATACTCTCTGTGCAAGGCTGTGAAGGGTCATATGCCTTTGTTCAATAGCTATGGAAAGTATGTTGTGAAACTTTACTGGATGGTAAGTTCATTTTCATGTGCATAAAAATTCATGAGTCTTTCATATTGAAATATACTTGGCCTGGCACGATGGCTCATGCCTGTAATCGCAGCACTTTGCGAGGCAAAGGCCAAGGCGGGTGGATCACCTGAGGTCAGGAGTTCGCGACCAGCCTGGGCAACATGGTGAAACACTGTCGCTACTAAAAAGACAAAAAATTAGCCCGGTATGGTGGTGGGTGCCTGTAATCCCACCTACTCTGGAGGCTGAGGTGGGGGAATTGCTTGAACCCGGCAGGCAGAGGTTGAGTGAGTTAAGTTCACACCATTGCACTCCAGCCTGGGCAACAAGAGTGAAACTCCAAAAAAACAAAAGAAAGAAACAAAAAGAGAGAGAAGGAAGGAAGAAAGGAAGGTTGCCTTGCACACCATTACTTAGGCTAGTACAAGATAATGCAGTTTTTATAGGCTATCAATTGTGTAGCTACAAAGAGAAACTGTCCTGCATATGTAATTTGTGATTAATGAGAAACATAGTTGCTTCTCCTGTGATGCCAGTCCCATGGGCACTTTAAATGGGTTCTGCCTAGACCACTGAGGTACGGCCACTCCTTGTAGATGCTGGTCCTGCCGCTGCCCCTGCACTCTCATGCTGAGGTGAGTGGGGCAGGCAGGTGGATGCACCGGGCTTCTGCCTTCCTCTTTCTTCTCTGATGTGGTGTCAGGATCATGGGCAGGAGGCAGTGCTAGCCCATGGTCCAGTCCTCTTCTGGCCTTTGCTGTAGCTGAGGGGCTTGATCCCATCAGTTCTTTGTCCTGAACTTGAGATTTGTTTTCATGTGAATAAATCTTACTCTGAGACAGGAAGATGTTACCTCTGCCTAAAAGGAAAGCAAGTAGAATAGCAGGAAGTACAAACAGAGGATCCAAAACACATTAAAAATATGGCAAAGCAGACTCACACTAAATTAGCAGTGCTAGATCATATCAAACTCCTTTGGGTTTTTCTTGGCCCTTGTCACTGGAAAAGAATGTTCTCCTTGAACATTTAAAGGAATGGGAAAGTATTAAAAGTTGATAATTCCATTATATATTTATGAAAATGTAACTTCTTCTTTCATAGGCCTGAGCCATCTATCTTCCTGGGATGGGGAATGTTGAAGGGCCAATAATAAGAAATTATTAGGATAATTACAATGGGAAGGGAAAAGGGAAAAAGGTAATATAGCTTCTAATATCCAAAATTGGATTTTTGGTTTTTAAACATTCACAGCAAGACAATTGGCCTTGAAATTTTGTTAGAAGAGAAAATAACTTTCTAAGTTACTTTATCTTATTTATTTACCAATCAAGAGGACTATTTTCTAGACTAGACTTTAGAGTTTTAAATCTGTGCAGAGGAGCGAGCATGCAGAAGTGTGTGGTATTAAAAAGGTGAAAAATCTAGTGGATAGTGTTGAGGGAGTATAGAAAGAAGGTACGCAGAGGAAAAGTGAGGAGGTAAAATGCCTGGGTTCCTGTCCCACATTTGTCTAAACTTGAGGTGAGAGGAAGGCCAAAACTATGAAGTATTTTAAAACATTGAACCAACCCTGTTGACTTATTTCTCATTCTTTCTTTCTGCTTCCTGACATCCCTCCTTGGTTTGTGAATTTCCTCCTGCACAGGAGTTAACATTCATTAACATCACTTTCCATTTTACAAAGAAAATGTGACTTATTTCTCCTTAATCATACTGATTATTCACAAGCTCAACTCCACTTGGTTCAGAAATTTCTTTAAAAATGTATTGAGCCCACTTTGGAAATCTCAGTCTGGTCCAGTCATTTAGCCCATCTCTAGATAATTTAGCCCTTTAAGGAACGATGTGGTAGAGACTGGACCTCAGCTCCACTGGCTCCCTCTGTTTCCTCAGTGGTCTCATCAGAGGAATGCCTATAGAGGATGCTGTGAGCACTGACATACCTGTTCCCTACGAATTATTTTGGTAGGCATGTGATAGAGAGGCAGCTGCCTGGTTTTCTGATTAGTAGATCTGTTATCTCTAGGCTTGGGGCAGAAACTTTTATTTCTTTCTACCTGATCCCCAGCTGATAGGGCTGAGTCAATATCTGTGTACATATTAACATTAGTAAGAAGTTAGAGTCAATTCTTTCTTACATGAAAATCCTATGTGGCTGGTTTTTCCTTTCTTTCCTTTCTTCCCTTTCCAGACACACTCAATTTGATTTTGATTTTTTTCTCTTCCAATTCTAGTTCAGCATTTGTACATGTCTGTCATTTGCTTCTCTCTGCAAGTATTTGGGAAACATGTTTATAAAATATGTATTATTACTTCTACTTCTTGATTCAGTACAATACACTACAGATTCATCTTATAGCCTATATTTATTTTCTTTCCCGTTTCCCATCTGGTGAGACATGATGAGTCTTCTTCTCACTGTTTTTCTTCTTTAGTTTCTTAAAGCTTTCTTACCTTTTTCTTATTGGAAATTGATTTTTCTTCTCTGCCTTATCACAAATATTCTTCTCCCTCATTCACTTTGTCCTGTAAAGCATTTACCTTTATCACTTCTTTGAGGCAAACCAAACTCTCAGAGCCTCTCGGCATGACATTTAAAATTCTGATTTTCCACCAGGTTATCATTTTTTGTATGAAAGTATTTTTATTATTTCCAGTTTGGATTCTAAGTAAATTGCATCAAGGTTCTTTGACCTCAGCCAGATAGAAATTTATTGAGCAGCATTAAGAACGGGGTTATGACACAGAGCAGCTCTCTCCAGTCTTTCACGTGGGAATGACGATACTAATGCTGGGACACATATCATCTCGTCAAGTGCCTTCCAATGGCAGAACTCCTTTGGGTTTCCGAAAGAAGCAGGTTAGCCGTTGCTCTCCGCTTGAAATATTTATTGCTGATGGCAGCTTTTCTCTGAGTGTCTCTGTGCTTTCATTTGCCTCTGATAAACAGAGAAAACACACACATTAGGACCAATAATTTTTCCCAGTTGCCATCAATATGTTTATATAAAAATGCATTTGCTTTATTTCTGATTGAGCCTTATACTGCTTAACCACAATGTTATTCTAGAATTCAGAGTTTCCTAACTTTGGGGTACAGAAACCCCCCAACATCAAACTAGCTGTTGTACTTCTTAAACATCTACTTCCCGTGCCCCACTCCAGACCTCATGAGTTTGAATTTCCAGGGTAGAGCCTGCAATCCTGCATTATAAGTAAACTCTCTCATCCAGTGACATTTTTGTTCATTAAATTTGAGGAACAATGCAAGATATAAACTATGACAAAATTATTTTTCTATCATTCAATTACTTTGTTCAAAAATGGAAATGCTTTATTTCATTATTTGTAATATTATACATGCTTTTAAAAAAGGAAATTCAAATACTGTTAAAATGTTCAAAGTATGCAGTGAAAGTTCCCTGTAATTTTACCATATTTAATCACAGCAAATGATTTATGTATATCCTCCTAAGCTTTCTTCTATTCTTATAAACATACATAAAACTGTTGTACATAATTTATAACAATAGGGTCATAGAAATGTATTATTCTGTAAACTATTCTTTTCCCTACACATAGGCATTTTCTATGCTAATATATATTGATCTACTTTGTATTCCATTGTGTGAGATATGTCAATATAATATATATTGCTAATTTGATATTGGTAAACATTTAGGTTAGGATCAGTGTTTTACCAAAACAAACAATGCTGTAAAATTTCATCTTTATGTATATAGTCTTTGCCCATTTGTATGGACTTCTTTTTCTGGGATTTCTACCATATGGAATCATTCCATCAAAATAGTTGCAAATTCTTAATTTTTGATAAGTATATTCAAGTTAGTCTTGTATTTTAATTTTACTGTATAGAACATTTATATTTGATGTAATTGGAATTGAAGTCTGTGATTTTATTCTTTGTTTATTCTTTGTTACCTTTCTTATTTTGTGTGTGTTACTTCGTACTTATTGCATTCTTAATCCCCTTTCCTTTACTCCTGTATGTTTCTTGGGCATTCCTTAGAATTCCATTTTGATTGACCTATAGTGCTTTCAAGCAAATCACTTCACTCTATGAATTAAAATATACTTGCATAGCTTATCACAGTCAACTAGTATCAGCATTTTATCACTTAAATTGGAATATAAATACTTTACCACCAATTAGTCTCCTTTATATTCCTCCTCTTACAATATAGCTTTCTTTTCTTTTTTTCCTTTTCTTTTTTTTTTTTTTGGAGATAGGGTCTGACTCTGTCGCTCAGGCTGGAGTGTAGTGGCACAATTACAGCTCACTGCAGCCTCCACTCCTGGGCTCCAGTGATCCTCCTGCCTCAGCCTTGCAACTAGCTAGCACTACAGGCACGCCATCATCACGCCTGACTAATTTTATCTTTTGTAGAGACAAGGTCTCACTATGTTGTGCAGGCTGGTCTTGAACTCCTGACCTCAAGTGATCTTCCTGTCTCAGCCTCCCAAAGTGTTGGGATTACGGGTGTGAGCCACCACACCCAACCACTGATATAGTTTTCTTAAACATTTCCTGTGCATATATTGAAAACCTCATCATAAATTTTGCTTTTAAATTCAAACACAATATAAAAAACTTGAAGAGTACCACATTTAGTCATATGTTCATTTTTTATTTTTTAATTTTAAGTAAATATTTTAACTGGCATGTAAAATTTTTCCTTTTGCTTTCTCATTCTTGATGTTCCATTTTTCCTTTCATTCTCCTTTCTTTTTATTTCTGAAAAATTTTCTTTCACCATTCCTTTTGAGTCAGTCTGATGATGACAAATTATCTTTCCTTTGTCTGAGAATGTGTTTATTTTACTCTTATTCCTAAAGAATATTTTCCCTAGTGATATGATCCTGGGTTAGCAGCAATTTTCTTCCAGCATTTGATATTTAGTGTGCTATTAATTTTCCAGCCTTCCAGAATTATCCTGCAGGCCAGCCAGAATTATTATTCTGGCCTCTCTGGCTCCTGGTGAGCAATCTGTCCTTCCCCTCTAACGGTTCTTTTCTTGCTGCTGGCTTTCAAGCTTTTTTTCTTTTGTCTTAACTTTTAAGAAGTTGGAATTTGATCTGTCTGGCTGTAGAATTCTTTGAGTTTATCCTATATGGTTTAGTCTGAGTTCCTTGAATTTGTAGGTTTATGTCCTATGACAATTTGGGAGAGTTTTCAGCCATTATTCCTTCAACTGTATTTTTAGCCCCACTCTCTTTTTTTTCTTTTTTTCAGTGACAACAATGACATGAATATTATATCTTTTTGCATTATCCACATAGGTCCCTGAGCCTTACATGATTGTTGATACTATATTTTCCTGTTACTCATAATTTCTATTGATCTAATGTCCAGTTTACTATTTTCTATGCTATCTGCATTCTGCTATTGATCTCATCAACTGAGAGTTGCTTTTTAGTTTAATTTTAAGATTAAAATTTCTAGTTTTATGCCTTTATATTTTCCATTTCTTTGCTGAGAGTTTCTATTTTTGAATTTGTTTCAAGAGTGTTCATAATTGCTTGTTGGAACATTTTTATGAGAATTGCTGTAGATTTCTTATTTAATAATTCTAATTTCTTTGTCATTTTGGTTTTGTGGTCTGTTGATTATATTTTCCCATTGAAATCGAGACTTTTCTGGGTTTTGGTATGATAGGTAATTTTATACAGTTTCCTGAATATTTGTAGTGTTATGTTTTACAACTCTGATTGCTAATCAGTTTTATATTTTAGCAAGTAGTCAACGTGTTTAGATTCAGAAGGCACATCCTGGCTCACATTTATCGGCTGTGTCTCAAATGCCAACTTAGTTTATAAAGCCTCTGATGTACTATTCTGGTCTGCCACTTTTGTTTGCTACCCAGATAATAAGACTTCATTCCACAATCTTCTTATATATAATATATGTATAACTTAATAATGTTATATATTACACATAAATATATATGTTATAATATATATAATATATATCTTAATCTTAATAATATATATCTTGATAATTATATATAATCTTAATATGGATCATAATAATCTTATTATTAAGGTCATATGTTTATATAATTATATAAGTATGTGATTATATTATAAAATATAATAAATATATAATTATATAAATATATGTAATTATATAAATATATATAATTTTATATATAATAATATTAAGGATATATATATGTATATATAATCTTAATAATATTAGTCTTGTAACAACTAAGGCTACTATACCAGAATACCATAGACTGGTGACTTATAAACAAAAAAATTTATTTTTTATATTTCTGGAGGCTGGGAAGTGCGAGATCAAGGCACTGTAGATTTGGTGTCTGGCAAAGCCCTGCTCCCTGGTTCATAAATGGCTGGCCATTTTCTTGCCATAAACTTATATGGTGGAAGAGGAAAACTTTGGTTTCTTCAACTTCTTAAAAGGGCACAAATCCCATTCATGAGGGCTTTACCCTCCTTTTTACCTAATTCTATCACTTTGGGCATTAGGATTTCAACACATGAATTTTGGGGAGAAACATTCTGTATGTATACACACATGCACAAAAATGTATTTTTTATATGTTCAGGATAGATATGTTCAATATAGATATACATGTTCAGTAACCATACAGTATTTATCCTTTTTCATCTGGCTTATTTCTCTGTGGTTTCTTGTTGATCAAGAAATTAATTAGGAGGAGGAATAATATGAGAATTGGAAGTGTAAGATCAGTGAGGATATATCAAGATAAGCAATAGTTACTAAAGTTATATTTGGAGAATTTGTATTTTGACTATATTAAGTTATTTGATTATGTCCAAGCTTATCCATGGTTGTATAATGTTTTGGTTCTCCCACTTGAAACACCTCAATTTACTGCATTATGCAGTAAGGGACTCCCAAGACTTTGTTCACAAGACCTCATAAATAAAGACAATATTGATATAGACATGGGTGTGCTGTGATTATGCTAAATAAAGCAATAAGCTAAAATATTCAGCCAGAGTAGTATTGAAATTCAGTATCTCAGTCTTTCAGTGTAAGATGCTAAAATAAAACTGGAAAACAGTAAATAGTAACGTCAGCCATGTGCAATCATTTACGAGAGAAAATCTGTAAGCCATTGATGGTATTACATTTCTTTCATCTTATTTTTAGGGTTGCTGGAGAAAGATAACAATTGATGATTTTTTGCCTTTTGATGAAGATAACAATCTATTGCTTCCAGCTACAACTTATGAATTTGAACTGTGGCCAATGCTTTTGTCTAAAGCTATTATCAAGCTGGCAAATATCGAGTATGTAATGACACATTATCACTCGCATGAATAAAAAAAGCAAACAAAAACATTAAGTATACATTCGTATTGCATAATTTATTTTTTACAAATTAGTTAAAAGAGAGCTTTTTTCCCTAAACAATGTAAATGCTCTAGTATAAAATCAAATATGCCAAAGCCACGGATTTGTTTTATTAGGTTAACAATAATGCAAAATTCCTCCAAGAAAAAAATATGCAAGAATTATTCTATGTTCAATGCTGTCTTACTATGAATGGAAAGTTGATCATGGAAAATGATGTTTTGTTTAATAGGAGAAAAAAATTGTTTTGTGGGAGAAAAATATTGGTTCATCTAAATACTAAATAATATATCCTGAAATCTAGTTAAAGTTTTAGGTTCTGTACATGCAGCAATAATTTATTAATCTTGAAAAACCTGAACTTTTCTGAAAGATGTCAATGTGCGCTTCATGATTTTGGTAACATTGGTCACTTTCGATACACTCATGATGAAAATTACTCATATTTTCTTCAGTATTCTTACAAAATTGGTTTCTTACATTCCTGCCTCACTTGTGTACCAACATATATGAGACACATCTGCTATGTTCTATTCTCTCAGCTTGCACTTCCAGAGAAAAGGAGTCATGCCATTCTGGCCCTAAGAGTGCAAAAAAGCTTTGATGATTGGGTTGGAAATGCATGGCAATTTTGCCTCATTGCTCACTGGAAGATGCTCACATACATTGAGCAGGCTGGGATTTTATACACATCCACCTCCTGCAGTTTGTCAAAGATTCTCAATATTTAACAGAACACACCCACATGCTTGAACAGTACATGTTAGAGATTTGCTCACAGCTCAGCCCCCTCCCCTTCTATAAACACTGCAGTGTTAGTCAGAAGTCAGGTCTGCCTCGTGTGGATTTTCTTTAGGCACAGCTTCATTTTTCTCTCCCAAGGCTACAAAACAAAAACAACCATTCCTACTGCCATCCTCTTCATTCCTGTTTTTTTCTTACCAGCCCTCAGTTTTCCTTTGGGAATTAGTTTCACCCAGCTTTTAGCACTTAATTGCAATGATTTTTACAAAAACTCAGCCCAGATCTTTGTAGGTAGCTGAATAGCACTAAGTATTCATACTGATGGTATGTTCATTTATTTGGGGAAAAAAAATGTTCTGAATGTTTCTAGTTCTCAGACATAACTTGAAGTTCTGAAAATCAGAGCTGCTAGCGCAGTGAGGCATTGAATACATGACCTGGATAATTGGAGTGGTATTTTATCTTTCTTCAAGATATAGTTCAGTAGAACTTTATAGCAATGTAAGTATTAGGGTTATTGTTATTGTTTTAAAAAAATCCAATTAGTAAATAAAGCAACAAGCTAAGTGTAATACATTTCTTGGGAATTCTAGTGGAAAGTTGCCCTACATGGTACAATTTATATTTTTCCATGATTTTTTTCAGATTTTTACAGTACATAGTGATTGCTTTTATATGAGGTTTAGCTTATTACATTTTCCAAATTAACACATAGTAATTTCAATGTCAATGTGAGATATGCAAAGAAAAGAGCATTATTTGATTTGCAAAGTCACTTCATAAATTTATCCAATGAGGAGTTTAGACTAGTCTGGGATCTATCCCAATAGACACTTATTATCTTTGAAATAGGTAGACATATAGGAATTTGTAATCCATAAACAACAAAACAGTGCACATTTTAAAATAATGGCATATGTGACTAAGATAGTAAGATATCTTTCTGAAGAAAAGCACACATGTGTTGGTAATGCCATTAACACCACCATTGATGGATAGTCAGCTGAAGCCGTGACTCCCGGGCAGAAGGGAGATATGGCATTTTTGTGTGTAAATGTAAATAGACTAATAACCTCAGGGAAAAAAAATAAGAGATCTAAATGAGAATAGTGATACTTGGTTAATCATATCCTCATTTTACTTTATGCTAAGCTGACAGATCCACTCTTCTGTACAGGACAGAACAGATGTTTCTGGTTTCTCCACAGTTATCTAAGGATTTCTGATGCCCATCTTGACTTGCCATAGATGAGACTGATCTAACACACAGCTTCAAAGACATCTTAAAATAATTACTGAAATCAGAATGATGAAAGAGACTGTTCTGTTTTTAAAAGAAGTATACAAAAATGGATTATACACTAATTATATATTTCATAATATATAATGTGAATATATTTTATGTATATAGAATTAATATTACTTTTAGATCTTAAAAAATAAAGCATATAAACATGCCTTGCAAATACAAATGAAATTAATTATATTATAAATCCTACTTCAGTGTTTTAACAAATAATTTGGCTTCTGGTATAGTACTTTTTAATACAGTCTGTAATGAATAATCAGAATATATTGCTGTTTATTAATGATTCCTAGTTCTTATATATCTTTATGTGTTTTCAAATTTTGCTACCCATAACATTATGCATTTTCTTTTTTAGCATCCATGTAGCAGACAGGAGAGAGCTGGGGGAGTTCACGGTTATTCATGCGCTCACAGGGTGGTTTCCAGAAGTCATTTCTCTTCAGTACGTTTGACTATTAAATTGCTCAAATCTATTTTTTTCTTTCTTCCCAAGATTTCTTTAAAATATTCCTAGCCTTTAACAAAATTTCAAGAAAGGTCATGTTTTGCAAAATTTGGGGGAAAATATCGATTTATAGTATTATATTAAGTTCCTTGGGAATTTCAGGGTAAATTCTATTTCCTTATGTAGGAGAAGAATGACCCCCATAGGTTCTTTGTTGGAACTGACTCCTGTAACAGAAGACACATTAACAAGAGAAAAACACACAGAAGTTTATTACCACGTAGATTTCCATGGGAAATCTACAATAAAGAACAGTCAATTTTTACAGAAGTGACAAGACAAAAGAAAATGACCTTGAGCTTCTACAGGTGGCAACTTGTGGGAAGGCAAATAAATGATAGATAAAGGCTAGTTACGAAAGCTTGTTCATGTACATTCCTCTGGTACAATTTTCAGGCCAGTAAGGGTCCAAAGCTGTCTTCAGTGGTTAACATCTGTTCTCTCTGGCACAAGGGAGTGAGGGGGAGAATACCCCCTGGTTTTTGTAAATCTATGTCTTGCTTTTAGGCAAATAGAGGGAAAACAAGAGTTTCTGTGTATCTGCTTCATAATTGCCTGTAGCTCAGCAGTCCTTCATATTTTGGGGTAGCATGTGCAGGTCTCCCACACTTATATATATACTATGAATTTAATCTTTAAATATCTGATGTACAAATTTTAAAACAATAATTTATTATGGTAAAACATTTGCAAACTTCCCTTTACACTTATAAACCTATCATACTTACTTCAATATAGAAACATAAAAGCAACTTTTAATTGGCCACATCTGTATGGAAATAGTCATAAGAAGACAGCTATTTTGCATCAAGTATTTTAGTATATTACTTCTCATTTAAAAATCACAGTCCTGAAAGGATAGTCTCATTTAATCATCCATATGACCCCATCAACTAGGTGTACATCATTTCAAATGAGTAAACTAAAGCTCTCAGAGGTTGAATTCCCCCAAACTAGGAACATGTAAGTCTTGCTGGTCCAAAACCCACAGTCTTTCTTTCATATGACTCTAGATATATAGAAATTGCTTCTTTATGTCCAAAAATAGCTATTAGGTAAAGCATAGAATAGAGACATTGTTCAACTTAGTGCTGACTTATAATTTCACGATCGTTTTATTTAATACATAAGGAATATAGATGCACTGTTTTATCATTTTACCATTGACATTTGGAAACAAATAAAGATAAGGTGCATAGAAAAGAATTATAACAATAGATTTGAATATACCATTAATTCAGATACTGACTTTTACAAGATGATTAAATCCACAGTACAGTTATCAACCTGGACCATCTCTGATCTTTGATTGGTAATAGAAAGCTGCAATTCCCCAGGGTCAACATAGATTCTAGGAGGTTGAACACAGGCCCTAGTAACTTGGATTCTGCCATCTCCACCATATTTTCAGCAGAATAAACTAGGTGTTGCTTTGTTCAAATAAAAGTATTTTCAGGGAAAAAAAAACTGGAGGGTAGGAGCTGATCTTGTTTTTATCTTAGGAAAGGCCAAGATAGCACTCTTTTATATCTTCTTTTGGAAAACTTTTTCCTATTATCTAAATGACTTCCTGACATAATGTGTACAATGTTAGTGAGAGAAGTAGAGAGAAAATGAGATTTTAAAAGTATGGAGCTCTCTAAATTTTTATACTTAGTGTTAATGGAATGCTTACAGTTTTTCCTGTGCAATTTTCTCTGTGCAGTAGTCAGTAGAGATACCAGAGACAGGAAATCATCAGAATTCTACCAGAGGATGGTAAAGAAACAAGAGATCAGAATAATTCACAACTAGAAAATTCATAAAATTTTACCTCGGAAAATCAAAACAGAACATCTTCTAATTTTCCATGTAATAACAGAAGCAGAGTCAGTGACATGTCTGAGTGGGAATTAGAAATCCAATCACTTCAAAGGACTCTTGTTGGCACGTGTCTCTGATGCATGGTCTGTCTGTGAACATAGCACTCTGCCACCGTCTTTAAGCCTAATGGTCCAAGAAGTTATATGGTCTCATTCCGTGGTGTTTGAATAGACCTTTTTCATAGTGTAGTATATTTTATATGGTAGATGGGAAATACAACCTAGATTTTGGATTCAGAAAGGTCTGTTCCTATCCTGACTCAATTATTTGCTGGTTGTGTGATGCCATACAACTTAACAACCTCTTAAATGTCAGTTAAGACTGTATAACCTATATTCCAGAGCTGTCATGTGATCAAATGAAAAAAAAAATAAAATGTGCTAAAGGCCATTCTACTGGGTAATGGGGATCCAGGGATGAATAGGAGGCAGTTCAGGGAGTCGCGCAGATCAGAGATGAACAGGGAAACCAATTATTATTTTCCAGCCACAAGTTCATTTCTCTTGTTTTCCTCAGAAAAAAAAATCTTAATAAATGAGTGGTTTGTACACACTGTCTTCATTTCCTCAACTCCCCGTTTCTTCTCATCTGACTCTTTGACCTTCTCTCTCCACCACACCAGTGAAACGGCTCTTCTTAAGGTCAACAAAGACCTTAACATTGTCAAGTCCAGTGGTCACCTCTCCTGCCTCATTTACTTGCATCCCAGTATGTGACCCTCTTAAACAAGTTATTTCCTTTTGCAACGCTTGCTCCCCTTGGTTTCCACAGCAACACACTCTCTGGGTTTTTCTCCTTATTTTCTGCTCTTTCTCAGCCTTCTTGGACAGTTCCTCAACCACGGTACAGCTACTAAGTGATGGTATGTAGCAGGGCTCCTGTCCTGTAACTTTAAATAACAAACTGTTTGACAATGATTTTCGAGTTTATGCCTGGTCACCATTGCCCGAACTCTAGACTGTATTTATCTACAACTGCCTAAGTTACATAGTTATGTGGATGTCAAAAGTGTATCTTAAACTCAGAATATCCCGAAAGGAACTCTTGATTCTCAACCTCCTAAATTGCACCTTCCCTAGAATGCATCATCTCAGTGAATTTCACTACCATCCACCTATTTATTTAAGCTAAAGAAAAAAACTAGAAGTCATCCTTCATTCTCATTTTCCTTGCCTCTCACATAAAATCTCTCACTAAGCTCAGTCAATAGTACATTCTCTACTTACTCTGAAGCTATTTGTTTCTCTACATCTCCATTATTACCATCCTAGTTCAACCACTGGTCACATGTAATAGACTTATAACTGGTCTCCTAGAGTCTATTTTACCCTCCTCTAGTTAAGTTGGCAATCAGAATAATTTTCTAAAGTATAAATCAGATCATATCGTTCTCCTTGCTTAAAACCTTTCAGTGTTTAACTGTTACACTTGAATGACGTTTTACAGTCTTGACCATGATCCTCAGAGATCTCCACTGTCTGATTCACACAGTCTTTGACCTCATCACTGAACACATCAATGTCTTGGCAACCATTTACTGGTCACCCAAGTCTTCTTTCTGTTTCTGAAATATATGAAACTCATTCTATCTCACAGTCCTTACATGGGTTACTCTTATTTTTTTTTCTGCCTGGAATGACTTTTCATCAGATTATTCACTTAGCTGGGTATGTCACAACTTTTGGGTCTCACCAGGCTTAACCATCAACTCCTTAGACAGACCTAGTTGAGCATCCAATCTAAGTTATTCCTTCCCCAAGTTATGCCACATCTCAGCTTCCCTTATTTCATTTTCATCATGGAAGTTATCACTGTTGTTATTCTCTCTCTCTCTCTCTCTGTTGTATCCATCCATTGGATGTAAAATTGTCCACAAGAACAGGGACCCTCTTTTGTTTTGCTCAATGTAGCGCCTTCTGCATTTAGAACAGTAACACAGAATGACTGGGATACAGTATGTGCTCAATGAATTGTGTAAAATGAGAATTTTTAAAAAAATTTTAAAGGCTATCCTAGAATACTAGGAGAGTGTAAAAGATTCTTTGGGAACTCAGAACAGAAACCTATAGTTTAATTCCTGCAGAAGGTAATACTTGAATTTATCTCAAAGGATTAGTTGAAATGAATGAAGCTGATTGAGGCGAGGAATCCAACTCACAGAAGAAAATATATCAAGGAAATAGAAGAAAGTAGGGTGCATCCCAGAAAAACACGTGGTTCTGGATTATATGCTATGGAATTCTAGAGGAGGAATAGGATGTGGGAATGGAAAGGTAAATAGGATCTAGATAGATAGAGAGGCCTTTTATGTCATGCTAAGACACTTTTACAACCTCCTTAAAATGATCAGATGTCACTAAGGGATTACAGACAGGAGGATGACTGTATCAGACTCATGATTTTGAAAGATTGCTCAGAGCATTAGGACAGCAAATGGCAGGAGTGGAACAGCGAGACTGGCTTGTGCAGTATTCTTGGGGGGGTCTTCTGAGGGTTTTTGCCAAGGAAGTGGTGATGAGAATAGAGAAAAGGTGATCCACTGCACTGAGGAAAGGTAGGATCCAACTGACACTGTGTTTTATTTGAAGGGGATTTTAAAGAGAGATCTTGGTCATTGTCAATTTTCTGCTTTGAGTACTAAGTAGAAGGTGATGCAGGACGTTTTTGTTTACTTATCTTTTTTTATTTCTTTGGGGCAAATACCTATTAGATGGTTGTATGTGTGAGTCTGGATATCAGGAGAGAGGTTTGAGCTGGAACTAATCATTTAGAGGTTACACACATTTATGGATAAACTCAAAATATGAGGAAATACTATGTAAAATGGCAGGAACACCAAGAGGAGAGCTGTGGGAAAAGAATTAAATTGTTAACAGTGAGCAGAAGAAAGGGAGTGTTCAAAGGAGTCTGCAAGTAATTTCTATCACAACAGAAAGAAAACCAGGAAAGAGGGATGTTATGGAAGCCTCAGGGAAGAGTTAAAAGCAAGAAACAACACTGTCACATTCCACAGAGAAGCCTAGTAAGTTAAGGACTTTCTGCGTAAGTGATCATGCATGCAGAAGTGTCTGCCACTTAATAGATGCTCAAGGACATGTTCTTTCCCTCTCCTGGTTGTTAACGTGATTAGCTTCCCTGCCAGGGCGAGTGATCTCTGAGATAACACCGTGATTTTGGTCGCTTTGTATCAGCAAAGCCCAGCACACAGTAGGCATGCAATGAAAGCTTTTTGAATGTCTAATATATAATGCTGTTTCTTTTAACTAAAAATTTGAGTTAACAATTGAAATTATTCATTAAATAGCAAGTTGATTTTTCTGTCAGTAATTTCTTACGAAGTTCAAGGAAAAAAAAAACATTGTTTGGAAATTAATATTGTCTTTTCTCTTAGCCCGGGATACATGGACAAAGTTTGGGAGCTCCTGAAAGAAATATTGCCTGAGTTTAAGCTGTCAGATGAGGCCAGCTCTGAAAGCAAAATAGCAATGTTAGATTCTAAATTAAAAGAACCAGGCAAAGAAGGGAAGGAGGGAAAAGAAATAAAGGATGGAAAGGAAGTAAAAGACGTGAAGGAATTCAAACCTGAAAGTTCTTTGACAACACTAAAGGCTCCTGAGAAAAGCGACAAAGTTCCAAAGGGTAAGATATTTTACATCAAAATGTGATTCAGTATGGACATTGCATATAAAAGCCTTACAATTGTATTTGATGTGTTGCTAGAAATAGTGGTTTTGATCCAGACCCCAAGACAGGGTTCTTGGATCTCACGCAGTAGGGAATTCAAGGCAAGTCACAGAGTGGAGTAAGAAGAGATAGTTTATTGAAAGCTCCTCAATTACAGAGTAGGGCATCTTCAGCAAGCAAAGAAAGGTGCTGTCTTTGTTTTCAGTTTTTCTTCCTTTTTTTTTTTTTTTTTTCTTTTTGGGATGTAGTTGTGCTCTTGTTGCCCAGGCTGGAATCCAGTGGCACAATCTCGGCTCACTGCAACCTTCATCTCCCAGGATCAAGTGATCCTCCTGCCTCAGCCTCCCAAGTAGCTGGGATTACAGGCGCACACCACCATGCCCAGTTAATTTTTGTGTTTTTAGTAGAGACAGGGTTTCACCATGTTGGCCATGCTGGTCTTAAACTCCTGACCTCAGGCGATCCACCCACCTCAGCATCCCAAAGTGTTGGGATTACAGGTGTGAGCCACTGCACCCAGCCCAGTTTTTCTTATATAGGAGTCTTATCTATGTAAAAGCCAAGCTAAGCTCAGCTGTCTTGACAGCATGACAAAATGTAGTATTCTGTTGATTTAAAGAAAGTTATACTTGGCATTTTAGTGCATTAAGTACATCAAAGCATAATAATAATTATCTTGAAAGCATACTTTTTACAGGCATTGGGACATATGGACATATTGCTATGGGTATTCAGACATCTGGACATTCTGCTGTTGTAAGAGTGTGTCCCTTGCAGGTATCGTTAGGCTGTATCTTCAGCTATAAACATGTAATGACTGTGGGTCATGACTGGCAAGAAATATGCCTTGTTAGTCTTAAGATGGAGCTGAACTTAAAATGGGGTTTCTCAAGGCCTCTGAGGCTCCTGCTTCCCTAAGAAATGCATCTTTGTTGTCGTTATCCTTTCTTAAGTTTTTGTGACAACAGCCATGTAATTAAGAACTTTCTTTTCTAGGACTTTAGGACTTATAACGGTGTTTACTATATGCTAATTATTATTCCACGTTTTGCTTTCTTTGAAAGTCAAAAGCAATTCTCTACTTTGATGCTACCAAATTAATCTAGTATTAATTTAGGAAGATAGATTAAGCTCTCAATTTCCATTAAACATGTATTTCTCCTATTTAAAAAGTAAAAAGTGGCAGAACTTGACAATGATGACTGGTAGAATTCCAAGCTGCAAAGTAGGATAGATGGTTGTACCGTTTAGGAGAGATCACAAAATGATTTTGAATATATTGAAATTGAGGTGACTTTAAGACAACCAAGTCGATTTTTCATGTCAAGACTCCTAGGCTGGTGATATACACTTGGGAGTCATTAACAAATGCCTGCAAAATTAAACCAGGAATGATATTTCCCAAGGAGACAGTATAGAGTGAGCAGATGAGGGAGGCTGAGACTGAGTCTTGTAGAAGCGGAACATCTAAGAGGTTGGCACAAAATGATGAACTGCTGAATGAAGAGTAAGGACCAGCCAGGGTAGCAGGGACAACATCAGCAGAGCATTCTGTCACTGGGGCCAAAGGAAAAGGTGTTCCGAGAACCAGAGATTATATTAAATATTCTGGGAAGATGGGAAGATGAACTATGATGAAAATTTAAATTTCTCAATTACATTTTGTGATATGGAGGTCATTGCGCACTTGTGAGTGATAGAAGTAGAAGATACATTGGAGGGAGTAAGAAGGAAGTGGGAAGTAAAAGAATGTATAAACAACCCTGTGAGAAGCTTGGCCTTGAAGAACAGGAAACTGCAAAGTGGAAGCTGATAGGGAAGAATGTGGGATGCAGAGAGAATAGGTATTTGTGGATGTAGTGAAGGAAAATTGGGTTTTTTTAAGTGATGACTGGAAAGATCCCACTGAGATGACTGCAGTAGCATACATTTTATTTTTTTTATTTTATTTATTTTTTTTTTTTGAGACGGAGTCTCGCTCTGTCGCCCAGGCTGGAGTACAGTGGTGCAATCTCGGCTCACTGCAAGCTCCGCCTCCCGGGTTCACGCCATTCTCCTGCCTCAGCCTCTCCCAGTAGCTGGGACTACAGGCGCCCGCCACCACGCCCAGCTAATTTTTTTGTATTTTTAGTAGAGATGGGGTTTCATCATGGTCTCGATCTCCTGACCTCGTGATCCGCCTGCCTCGGCCCCCCAAAGTGCTGGGATTACAAGCGTGAGCCACCGCGCCCGGCCAATAGTAGTATACATTTTCCGAGAAGAAGGAGCAAGTTCCACACCCCAGCTAGAAGGGGATTGGGCCAACCCAGGGAGAGCAATGGCTACTCCATTCTCATAGGTGGGCACAGGTCATGGGGGAGTGAATACAGGTGTAGGTGGGTAAACGGGTTTGGTAGGAGAAGATGAAGACTTCACACCAAAGACTTCTACTTTTTGTTTATACACAGCCTAGCTATGAGCTGAAAGTGAGGTGGAGGTGGAAGATGTAGATTCTCACGGAGATTTAAAATAGATGTGGCAAGCTTTGCAGAACTATGGGAGGATCATCTCTAGTGGGACTCAGCTGCCAAGTTTATTCAGAGTGGGGTTTTGCCAGATGGGTGGGATGAAATGACAGAGGAGCAATCCTTATTTAGGGTATTGGCAAAAACACATTTTGGTGAGCACTGTTGTATACTATCCAAATTTCTATGTGAAACAGTTTGATTTTTTTTCTATTTATAGTTTTTATTATGTATTATTTTTAAGTCACAAATTCTGAATAGAAGTTTGAAAGCTCTTAAATTCCTATTTGAAAATTATACATGCACTCAAATATCACTTCCTAAAATTAGATTTATTGAATTAAGGTAATATATATAGAAAATTCACAAATAAAATTCTGATAATAAACTTTTTAAAAACCTAAACTTCCTGGTTAAATGTTTTATCCTGTGATTGAAGTTATAGTTATCTTTACTTTTATATCTAATTTAAGTGTTAAATCTACTGAAAAAACTAAGATATGGGCCGGGCATAGTTGCTCACGCCTGTATTCCCAGCACTTTGAGAGGCTGATGCTGGCAGATCACTTGAGCTCAGGAGTTCAAGACCAGCCTAGACAACATGGTGAAACCCTGTCTCTATAAAAAAGAAAAATAAAAAGAAAAGAAAAAGAAAAATTATCAAGGTGTGATGGTGCACACCTGTAGTCCCAGCTATTCAGGAGGCTGAGGTGGGAGAATTGCTTGAGCGTGGGAGGTCAATGCTGCAGTGAGCTGAGACCTTGCCACTGCACTCCATCCTGGGCTGCAAAGTGAAAGCCTGTCAAAAAGAAAAAAAAAAAAAAGCTAAGATATGAAACATGTCTATTTTGGATGTTCAGAAACATTAAAAGTAGATAATGTCACAGTTTTTATTTATGAAAATTTTAAAGATGAGCAACCTGATCAATGATGATTACAAACTTAACAGATGATGCAGAGAATGAAATGACAGAAATCTACAATTTCTGTCTCAGAATTGAGACAGACTTGTTAGGGAATTAACAAAATCTTCGAGAAAAGTATTTTAGGTTGAAGAAGAATATGTTTTATGGATTGAGTATATGAATGAGCATTCAAATGGTGGGAATAGTTCTGGATGCAAGAGTTTTATTACCCAAGCCATGTAGGCAATAAGATGCTGGTTTGGGACTTTGGTCGGAATCTGGGCTCCACAAGAAAATATTTTGGAGTCAGAAAACTGTGTTTCCTGTAAGTGGAGGACCCAGATAAGGAAAATCTGAGAGGGCTCTACACTTAGGACTTAACTTTCAATACAGGCTTTGCTGTGTTTTGTTTTTATTTTTAAAATGAGAAAATTACCTTGATACTATCTTATATAAATAAAATATATTCAAATAATTATCTTCATGAAACAAAATTTTATGCAGTAGATAAAAAGCAATGCTGCATTTATTTCATGATATATCTCAATTTTCAAAGTTCTCCCTGGCTTTATCGTGATGTTTCTAATTAGAGGGGATCATGTTTTGGAGAAATTATGGCATAATTTTACATTAAATAATACTATTATTTTGGCCTTTTTTCTTTCAGACAACGACTGAATAAGAAATATAGTTTGAGATTGTCTAGTTAAAATGTTTATTGTGATTTTTTTCATATGTTAGAGAAAGCAGATGCAAGAGACATCGGAAAGAAGAGAAGCAAAGATGTAGAAAAGGAAAAATTCAAATTCTCACTTCATGGTTCAAGATCCTCGTCAGAAGTGCAGTACTCTGTGCAGTCCCTATCAGATTGTAAGCTCCTAATTTCTTAGAATAATAACTATTTTAGTTGTTTCTTAAAATGCTGGAAAACCTTGGAACATAGAAATACATTTTTTCTTTTGAAATAACTAAATAAACTTATTCAAGGTTGCCATAAATGTTGAGTTCTCTGATGGGTGGGTGTGTTGGGCCAAAGTCCTACCAATGAGACAGAAGCCTCTTATCCAAATTACAGTGCAATTGTCACAGAAGGAGTATCCACATATGGGACAGGCTTCTGCTGGTCGCTTTCAGGTATTGCTCTAAAAAATACTCATCATCCAAATTAAGGAAATTCAAAGTTACTTGTTTGTGTGGTTAGATGCCAGCCACCAAATGAAACAAAAGCCTACATCTGGCTCCTTGCTCACAGTGGGCCTCCAGCTCTTTTACTGTGTTTTAGAAAATAACTGTGAGGTCGGAGACTCTAGAAGTCATTGTTTATATCACGACACTGACAACCACACTTTTTGTGTATCGCATTGTGACTGGGTGGATGTACAAGATCTATTTATAATAGCCTCGTTGTATAAAGGTCAACTATTTTTGTGAAAATGCTCGGGTTTCTCTCTCACTTAAAATCACATTGGAGATCTTTCATTTTAATTAATATCTTTCCAATTTGGACTTACAAATTATCTCTAAAGACCCCTTGGCTACTGCACTTTTGTCCTCTGTACCAGCTAAAACAGTCTAGGTATAGTAGCCTTTAAACAAATTGTATCAGGTTGAAAGAAAACATGCTGTAAAAAAATGATACCTCAACCTATTCAGGAGGCTATCAGGAGGAAGACTAGAGCGTCTCTTTTGAGTCTCAGCTTTGGCTCATCTATCTTGGTGCTTCCAGAGTGTAGGTTATCATTTTCACCTCATCCTTTATTAGCTAGTCAAAAATATGTGTTTTTACCTCTAGTAGTGTGCTTTATTCATAAATTTTTATCTTTTTTCTTAATATATTATGATGTTTTGTATGGGGACATTTTAATAATTATGGCTTTTTATTTTTACTGAAACATGTCTAGTGATGTGGATAGAAAAAAGTCACTATTGTGTTTTTAATTCTACATTAAAAATCGTTTTCTTATACTGATGCCTTAAGCAATATTTTTTGATAGTGAGAAACATTACATTAGCAGATTTACTGATGGTTCTTCATCTTTGTGAAAATGGCTAAAACTTTCTCTGAGTTCTTTCTTTGTGAAAATAAAAGTAATGATGCCTTCTTTCTCCTGCTGAACTTGTAGTTAAGGTCATTCCAACACATAGAATGTGGTTCAGTTTGGACTGTGGAGTCAAGCTGCTTGAGTTCAATATCTGCTCCAACACTAAGTGTATAAGTATCAGGCAAGTGATAGAACCTCTTTAAACTCAGGATCTGTATAAATCAGCATTATTGTTTTGGTGAGGGTCCTTGTGAGAATCAAGTGTTGAATCCAGGTAAAGTGCTTAGCACTTGTTGGTAGAGCTACATTTTAGCATACTTATTGCAAAAGCCTTTGTTAATTCTTACATGTGCTAAAGATACGGTGTTAGAAAGAACTCTATAGGAGTACTTTATCTGGCATAAATAAGAGGGTGGCCATGTGAACTTCCTTCTCCCACAGAGTTAAATCTAAGTGCATTTCTGATGGTGTTATAATTCATTTCCTTCAATCAGCTGCTTTGGTTTCACTTGTAAAGGAGATAATGGGTAGACAGTAAGCGTTCAAGAGGTAATTCAGTTACAATTCAAACTCATATGGAAAAAATAACATGACATTTATATTGTTTGTTTGTTTATTTATTTATTTGACACAGATTCTTGCTGTGTCACCCAGGCTGGAGTGCAGTGGCGCAATCTCAGCTCACTGCAATCTCCACCTCCCAGATTCAAGCAAGTCTCGTGCCTCAACCTCCCAAGTAGCTGGGACTGCAGGCACATGCCATTACACCCGGCTAATTCTTGTATTTTTAGTAGAGACGAGCTTCATCATGTTGGCCAGGCTGGTCTCAAACTCCTGACCTCAAGTGATCCACCCACCTTGGCCTCCCAAAGTGCTGGGACTATAGGCATGTGCCACCACTCTCGGCCTATATTGTTTATGTTTGATTTGATATTAGATGTGTTGTAGTTAATTCTGATAAGTCACTGAAAACGTAATATAAAGAACCCCTGTTTTATTAATTTTTTCAAAGTAGCATATTTATCACAATGGTCATTAAAATAAAATGGGGCTCATAGTTTTAAATGCCATAGGAGATATAGTTTTATAATGGCAGAAGACATGTAGAGATTTATATATACTTACATGTCATCTAATATTATCCAATGCATACCCTAATAATGACTTGACATTTAAGATTTCATTTTGTTATTTTCAAAATAAGTGTATTCATTTAGGTACACTAGCTGGTATGCCTAACAAATGATTCTAATGTCATATATATTTCTTTCTCAATTAAAAAGACTAGTGTTAATCACTGGCAGGAAGTTATTTTCCAAATGGCACTGAAGAGACCCAGGCTCCTTTCATTTTATGCCTCTTATACCTCTAGCATTCTAAAGTTCTATACCAGTGGGAAGAAAAAGAGCTTGGAGGATTGCAGGAGCAAGATGTCTGAAATCAAAACAAGCTGTATTGTATATCACTTCTGGTCTCATTCTGTTGAAGACAATTCAGTCCAATGGCCACACCTGACTTTAAGAGGAGTTGGAAATACGGAATGTGACATGTGCTAAAGATCGATCATTTCAGGAGAAAGAGGAAACCATTTGTTGAACAATGATCAATCTTTACCACATTCTACTTTCATGATCACCAGATACCCATTTCACTCTTCTTCTCACATATATGTTCAATACTTACCAAGAGTCCCAGTCCAAATTATTATCTAGTAATTTCATCTAGTTAAAATATCCAGGATCTCCAAGTCATGTACCTGCACACACGTGCTTACAGATATACCCATATGTATCCACTCCCATCTCTCATGAGGAAACCTGGGGATCCACCTCACACAGCAAAATATTTGGTAAAACTGGAACCTGTGACAATTTAGAAGTTAGCCATGTACTCAGTGAACCTGAGTCTCTAAAATAAGTGGTTGAAAATCTACTATGCTAGGCAGTGTTAAGTTTGTAATATCTACTGTTAGCAAGATATTTCAAATAAGAAATGAGTTCAGGGAAGAATTGTCTGTTTTTCCAAAATAAATGGGAAAAAAATAGAGAAATTTCTGAGATCACAGAACATACAAAATTGAAAAAGAAGGCTATTTCTTTACCACAATTAATTGGAGATAAGGCTGGTCTTGAAGACAGCCATGTTCCTCCCTTTTTATGCCTCCTATACTCTAGCATGTGAATTCTAAAGTTCTATAACAGTGGGAAGTAAAAGAGCTTGGAGGATTGCAGGTGCAAAGGTGTTTGAAGTAAAAACAAGCTGTATTGTTTATCACTTCTGGTCTCATTCTATTGAAGACAATTCAATTTAATAGCCATACCTGAGTATTTAACAACAAAGGTCCATGATATATTTTGGATATTTGTCCTCGCCGAAACCTCATTTTGAATTGTAATCCCCAGTGCTGGAGGTGGAACCTGGTGGGAGTGGACCTGAGGGCAGATCCCTCATGGCTTGGTGCTGTCTTCATGACAGTAAGTTCTTGCAAGATCTGGTCATTTAAAACTGTGTAGCATCTCCCCCTACTCTCTTCTTGCTCCCATTCTCACCAGGTGAGACACCTGCTCCCCCTTTTGCCTTCTGCCATGAGTAAAAGCTCCCTGAGGCCTCCCCAGAAACAGATACCAGATCTAGGCTTCCTGTACACCCTGCAGAACCGTGAGCCAATTAAACCTCTTTTCTTTATAAATTATCCAGTCTCAGGTATCTCTTTATAGCCATGCAAGTATGGCCTAATACAGTCCAGTAAAACTTAAACAACACACCTGGTTGTGTCAAAGATTAAGACTGCAACCTCTTTGCTGCAGCTATCTTCCAAGTAGCCTCTATGAAGCAAAGAAGCAAAGAAGTAAATTAGCCTTGGGAATTATGCTCAAGAAAGACTATGGACATGTGGAACTGATGAAACAAATAGATTAGAAGCCCACTAATACATATTTTTTAAAAACTTGTATTAAGAAATTAGGGGCCTGGTATAAAAGGCCTTTTATTTTTCAGCTTTGCATCAAATATTGGACCTGCAAACATTGTCTGGTAGGAAGTGGGTCGGAACACATTCGAGTCATCTTCTTTAGATATTGCCACATAGAATAATAGACAATAAAAAATTGCCAGAAAGACCAGGGACTACTTTACACTTCACACTTCTCAACTGTGTACTTGACATGTTGCTTAACCTATCTGTAACTCAGCTTACTTGCCTGAAAAATACTGTTAAAAATAGAATTTATTTCATAGGGTTTATGTGAACTGACTCATATGAAATACTTAGGCCTTAGCATAGAGTAGGCATTCACTGAAGGTTAGCTATTCTAAATTAACTAAATATCACATCTGAAAAAAATCATATATAATCTTTAACAAATACTTCTAATGGACTTACAGTATTTTGGGGTTCATCTCACTGGGACTCAAAATTTCAGGCTGAAATTTTTATAGTTTCAGACAGTAAATGTTCAACATAAAATGAAATCAATGATAGAAGTGGTATTTAAGTAATCTTACATATTTTATAGCAGTCTTCTGAAATATGCTTATAGAAAGCAAAAAAGGCTGTATCGCATGTAAAATAAAACATTTAAATCATACAAACGTAGCAAAAGCTTCTTTTGGGCAATAAAATACATATAATTAGTATGGCAGTTGTAGGCCATATAAGACTCATAATTACTGTACAAAATATTTTAAAGCAGTTTTAGATACTAAGATGTTAAACTTCATCTCATCATTCAAGAGTATATTTTTTCTTAAATTTCTTCCTCAATTATTAAGCATTATTATATGCAGCTATGCTAATTCAATACAAAGTTACTTCAACAACTGGAAAGATAAGGAAATTTCATGGTTTGTACCATTGATAGTTCACTGAAAGAAATTATAGAGCCCCTAGATTTAAACATTTGTCTTTAAGATATTCTAAAAGCAGTTTTATTGATATATAATAAAATCAAAAAGCATTATGAGTGTTCCAATATTGCAGAATCACACAACGTATTTACAGAGAGATAAAATCTCTATTTAATAGCATATTCCTATCTAGCTTTTACAGATTGATATTTAGCTAATAGCATCAGTATAGTGATACCAATATTCATAATCAGCTTCTAGTCTAATTAACCTGTGCCTATGCTATACTACTTATTAAATATTTAAAACTTCACCCTTGACTAAACACTTGTGTTATTTTTTAATATTTCAACATTAAATATTACAATCCCATATAAAATGTGTAATTATCCTAAAATTTGGAGCAAATTTTTTTGTCATCAACATCATTTCTATAATATGTCAAGACCACATTCTTTACTCCAAGTTTCTAAAGTTATGTTTTTCTAAGACCTCACCTGGAATTCTCAGGTTTCCATATATTTTATTACATAATGTTATAAAGTAAATGAGAACTTTTTTCAAAATACCTGTATCACAAACTTTATTTTTAATATCATAAGGAAAATAAAAGTTCAAAAGACTTATTAAAGATCAAGGACAAAGTACTTAATGTGATAATATTAAATATTAAGCTTTAGAAAATTTTAGGGAAGACATCAAAATTTCTAATGCATAATGTACAAATGTGGGATATAATGTGGACCAAAATACTTTTACATGTTATGATTTTTAAAACAAGATTTAGAAAAGAGTTAATGAAATAGATCAACCTGAATGAGCCATGGGGTGCCCAGACATTTGGTCAAACATTATGTAAGGTGTATGTTTAACATCTGGAAACTCAGCTGACTTTTATAAAGAAGCCCAATCTTGCTCAGTAGCCAGGCTCAGAGAGGAAACCTCACTCTTCTTCCCTCCACCTCTCATGCTTCATGCTTTCCTAAGGTGTAGACAGCCAACTGCTTAACCTTGAACCTGGAAAGTACATTTAATCTCATCCTCTTCCTTGAGCAGAAAGTTCTGCAGATAGATAAAAAAATTGATTTTTAAAATTTTATCCATTTTAATATTTAGCAGTCATCACTGTCAGGAACTTCCTCTCCATAACTAGTCTTCAACTCTCAGCTGACACCTAAAGACATTTCACAATCTTTCTTTTGATTAGAGGACTTATTGGAGGGCTTCGATTAGATTGATCAGTGAGAAAAGTAACTGGACTGTAAATTACTGGTCACTGCTGAAGGCCATTCTGGTCAATGTGGGTATCTCAAATGGTTTTATCTGATGATAGGAGTGCATGAAAAGTATTTTCATTAACATTCTTTTTAAAAGGAATAATTATTTTGCTGCATCCTTAAACTTAAGATGATTAGTCATATTTAAGAACATATTATTTCATACAAGTTATCACACAATACACAGTACCTTGTACTCCACAAGGAGTAAACCAAATTATTAACCAAGCCTCTGTAGAGTTAGTTAATCCAACTAACTTTGGATTAAAAGTTAGTTGGGGAGACAGCATCCGTGAACATTAGATGATAACTAACATCATCAAACAAATGTAGCATAGATAAATGAGCAACGTAGGGAAAAAGCAATCAATATGTGTTGGCAAGGTGTATGAGAAATGTATAAATTTCAATTTTGAAATGTAAAAGTATGTTTCTCTAAGTTTGGCAGATTTTCATATCTCCATTCTAGAGATATACTGGGCTGACAACTAATTTATGTTCTGTGGTCTTAAAGATATTATTCTTTTGTAAACATAGTATCAAATATAGTTAAATGTCAGTATGTAAGTTTGTAAAAAATTTTAATTAAAAATAAAAAGAGGCTAAAATAAATTGACTTCTATTTATTTGTCCAAAATATTTGCAGGACCAAAAAATACTGAATAAAATAATCAAATAGAATAATTTCAAGGATAAGAAAAACATAACAAATAAGCAATGCTCAAAAGCAAATTCTACCATCATTAAACATTTCAAACTAAATTATTTATGCCTTACATCTTCGTGAAAAAATTCATTTTACTTATGTTTTCTTTTTGAAGTGACAAAATGACATAGAAACTCCTGGACTTTCTATAAGTTCAACAGAGAATAAAGATTCTATCTATGAAAGAAAAGAAATGATTCCATTTAAAAATAATTCCTTTGGAACATTCTCATTTGTGGACCATTCTATGTTGCACTGATGAATAACTAGAATATATTTATATAATAACTCTTCGTCATGAGGTATAATAAGGTCTTAAATTATTAAATAGTAGTAATGTGAACTTAAAAGGAATGAGGCAGGCTACAAAATAGATACATCTTTGAGATTTAACATCTGTTAAATTCATTTTGCATCCTTTATGTATTTTTCACCAGCCCAAAGATAAATTCATTAAGGCAATTGAACAATCTGGAGTGAGCAACTGACAGACCGATTTTAACTAGAATTTTCATGACATAATATATGTTTGTTTTACAGGTTCTTCTGCAATACAGACCTCTCATATGGTTGTATATGCGACATTTACACCTCTCTACTTGTTTGAAAACAAGATCTTTTCATTAGAGAAGATGGTAAGCATTCAAGCTTAGGAAACCGTATTATTTATTTTGTGTGTGTGGGTGCACGTGTGTGTGTGATTACTTGCTGTGGTAGATGGCACATGAAAATTTAATTAAAATTCTATCTGTGGATGTCAGTTTCCTTATCTTCAAAATTAGATACTCAACCTAAGGGATCTGACACATCCAAAATTATCTTAGATGATTGCAACAGCTCTGACTAATTATAAAAAAGGAAAAGAAAAAATATATAGTCACATTTAATTTTTATAGATCCTTCTGTTATAATCAAAAAGAAAGATACAGAATTTATGTATTTCAGTGAAAATCATAGAAATTATTCCTAGATAATAATTAATGACCTTGCCATAAATAGGTCACATATGTTTTCTTAAAATAAGATGATATTAGTGAATTCACCCTCAGGCTGGAGAGAGACTGCTATGATCTTTCTTGTATCATAAAATAATACAAAATAAATGCTAATTGTTTTCTTATACATTTAACAAATTGTAGAAAATTTAGAAAATGTAGTGAAAGGAAATACAATTAAAATATTTATAGTATAAATGGTAAGGCATAGGCCTTATTAACATTTTGGCATATATACTTTGATTTTTCTTCTATACTCTATTCTGTGTTTGTATGTGTATACCTTTTTTACTGGAATCACACTTCATATTACATTTGGCAACCACCTTTTCACTTAATAAGATATTAACATTTTTTCATGATGTTAAATTTTAATCAATATGTTTAGTGCTTGCATAGTATTTATGCATTTTCATAATTTTTAAGCTCTACTGTTCTTGGACAGAAAAACACCTCTTCTCCTTCCCTTGTGATGGTGAAGTCCATCAAGTTATTAACAATCTATTTAAACAAATGCCCTACTGCTTTTGGGGTTTTTGAATCCCAAATCTGTTTGGGAACTCTAAACATCTAACACTTTATTACTAGGATTTCATAGTCTGAAGTCACTAAAGTATAAACTGCATGACGCAGCAATATGATTACATGTGAATGTTCATTTAGTTAGCTAGAAAGAGCTATGTTTTAAAACTTTAATGGAAATTAGCTTGAAACATAAATATTCCATTTGAATGCTTGTTATACTTTACTATGTGCATTACATTTGTCTTTTAGATTATGCCTGGGGGGCATGTTGCTAACATTTTTCCGCTTCTCTTTCTTCCCATTCTTTCTTCTCCACTTTTTTAGATAAAAATAATTCCTTCCAGAAAAATTTTACTATATAACAGTGTTCATATTGTAAGAGGATTATGTGCCATCCTGAATATGGCAGTTTCACTATTTTTAATCCAAAGTTAGAAAACATTAGCCATGGTTGAATAGCAGAAACAGCAATTTGGACTGAATCTAAAAACCAGCAACTTTCAACAATCTAAATGTACTTCTAAAGCCTCTCCCAAGTCAAGCCTCTTGCTAAGATTAGGGCTGGCCTTCTCACGCCTGCCTTTCTTTTAACGTCTTTGCATGCTACTGGCCTATGTGCTGTCTCAGATATGCTAGCAAGTAAATGCTCTAACTCGTTGGACTGCTGAAGAATACCAGCAATGCCCCGTCAATGATAGACTGAATAAAGAAAATATGGTACATATGCACAGTGGAATACTATGCAGCCATAAAAAGGAATGAGATCATGTCCTTTGCAGGGACATGGATGAAGCCAGAAGCCATTATCCTCAGCAAACTAACACAAGAACAGAAAATCACACACCACATGTTCTCACTCATAAGTGGGAGCTGAACACTGAGAACACATGGACACAGAGAGGGGAACAATACACAACGGCCTGTTGTGGGATGGGGTTGAGGGGAAGGAACTTAGAGAATGGGTCAATAGGTGCAGCAAACCACCATGGCACACATATACCTATGTAACAAGCCTGCACATTCTGCACATGTATCCTGTTTGGTTTTTTTTAGAAGAAATAAAGAAAATGAAAAAGAATACCAGCAATGCTTTATGGAGTGCCATAGTCTCATGTCTGAGAAGTATTCAAACCCCCTTTAAAACCACAAAGTGTAAGCAGAGGATAAAAGCATTATAAAAAGAATGGGGTGCAAAATAATCCTTTTGAACTTTTGGTAGTGCTACTGAGAAACTCAAATTTAAATACTGCTCATTTTTAAGTTAAAAAACCAAGACTAAAGACTAAAAACTCACATCTGTTTATTCATTGGTTAATTCAACATATTTTATGAATTATCTATGATATACTATTATATGCTAAACAATATGCTATGTTCTGAAGATATGATGATAAGCAAGATTGACAAGGTCCTATCCACAAAGCTTAGAGTCTAATGAGGAAGGCAGACAACTGAGTGAACTGCAATAATACAATTAGAACAGAAGGCATATAAGGTGCCTGCCACATAGTAGGTGTAGGTGAATTAATATTTGTTGGAGGAGTAACCAAGTGAACATATGGTTAAACGAATTTAAAAAATGAATGAAAGACATTAACAGAAACATGCCATCCTTTCTAATGGGTAGCCAAGGAAGTCCTCCCTAAGGAAGAACTGTTTAAGCTGAGACCTTAAAGAAGTTAGGCAAGTAAATGGGATAAAGTGTGTTCAAAGCAGAGGGAATCTTACATTGGAAAGTTTGGAGATGAAGAAGATTCCACTGGGTTCAAGGAACTACTAGATATTGAGATTATAATGGGAGAAGACTTAAAGGCAGCTTGAGGCATGGGTGAGAGTCGAGGCATGGGTGAGAGTCGAGGCATGGGTGAGAGTCAAGGCATGGGTGAGAGTCAAGGCATAAAGATTATTATAAATCTTCCCTTTGGGGAATTTTAAGGCTTAAGGTGCCCAGAGGTTCTGGAATTAGCCCAGTGACTGGAACAGTAAGTGACTTCGAAAGCTGTAATGAACTGACTAGTGTGTCACCATCTTCCTGTTTTGCCTGCTGATTCTTTTAGGTTAGCATCCTGTGAGGGTGATCTGGTTTCCCTGGTAAATATCAGAATATAATAGAGATATAATGTCTTAAGAATATACTTATAGGAAATAATTTCTGTCTTAATGAAATTTTTTTTGTGTATTCCTAAACCCAAAACAAAAAGAGCATTTTATTCTTTTTTTCTTTTTTTTATTTTATTTTATTATTATTATACTTTAAGTTTTAGGGTACATGTGCATAATGTGTAGGTTTGTTACGTATGTATACATGTGCCATGTTGGTGTGCTGCACCCATTAACTCGTCATTTAGCATTAAGTATATCTCCTAATGCTATCCCCCCCCGCCTCACCCCACAACAGTCCCCAGAGTGTGATGTTCCCCTTCCTGTGTCCATGTGTTCTCATTGTTCAATTCCCACCTATGAGTGACAACATGTGGTGTTTGGTTTTTTGTTCTTGTGATAGTTTACTGAGAATGATGATTTCCAGTTTCATCCATGTCCCTACAAAGGACATGAACTCATCATTTTTATGGCTGCATAGTATTCCATGGTGTATATGTGACACATTTTCTTAATCCAGTCTATCATTGTTGGACATTTGGGTTGGTTGCAAGTCTTTGCTATTGTGAAGTGCTTCAATAAACATACCTGTGCATGTGTCTTTACAGCAGCATGATTTATAGTCCTTTGGGTATATACCCAGTAATGGGATGGCTGGGTCAAATGGTATTTCTAGTTCTAGATCCCTGAGGAATCGCCACACTGACTTCCACAATGGTTGAACTAATTACACTGTCCCACCAACAGTGTAAAAGTGTTCCTATTTCTCCACATCCTCTCCAGCACCTGTTGATTCCTGACTTTTTAATTATTGCCATTCTAACTGGTGTGAGATGGTATCTCATTGTGGTTTTGATTTGCATTTGTCTGATGGCCAGTGATGATGAGCATTTTTTCATGTGATTTTGGCTGCATAAATGTCTTCTTTGAGAAGTGTCTGTTCATATCCTTTGCCCACTTGTTGATGGGGTTGTTTTTTTCTTGTAAATTTGTTTGAGTTCATTGTAGATTCTGGATATTAGCCCTTTGTCAGATGAGTAGGTTGTGAAAATTTTCTCCCATTTTGTTGGGTGCCTGTTCACTCTGATGGTAGTTTCTTTTGCTGTGCAGAAGCTCTTTAGTTTAATTAGATACCATTCGTCAATTTTGGCTTTTGTTGCCGTTGCTTTTGGTGTTTTAGACATGAAGTCCTTGCTCATGCCTATGTCCTGAATGGTATTGCTTAGGTTTTCTTCTAGGGTTTTTATGGTTTTAGGTCTAACATGTAAGTCTTTAATCTGTCTTGAATTAATTTTTGTATGAGGTGTAAGGAAGGGATCCAGCTTCAGCTTTCTACATATGGCTAGCCAGTTTTCCCAGCACCATTTATTAAATAGGGAATCCTTTCCCCATTTCTTGTTTTTGTCAGGTTTGTCAAAGATCAGATAGTTGTAAATATGCGGCATTATTTCTGAGGGCTCTGTTCTGTTCCATTGATCTATATCTCTATTTCAGTACCAGTACCATGCTGTTTTGGTTACTGTAGCCTTGTAGTATAGTTTGAAGTCAGGTAGTGTGATGCCTCCAGCTTTGTTCTTTTGTCTTAGGATTGACTTGGCAATGCGGGCTCTTTTTTGGTTCCATATGAATTTTAAAGTAATTTTTTCCAATTCTGTAAAGAAAGTCATTGGTAGCTTGATGGGGATGGCATTGAATCTATAAATTACCTTGGGCAGTATGGCCATTTTCACGATATTGATTCTTCCAACCCATGAGCATGGAATGTTCTTCCATTTGTTTGTATCCTCTTTTATTTTATTGAGCAGTGGTTTGTAGTTCTCCTTGAAGAGGTCCTTCACATCCCTTGTAAGTTGGATTCCTAGGTATTTTATTCTCTTTGAAGCAATTGTGAATGGGAGTTCACTCATGATTTGGCTCTCTCTTTGTCTGTGATTGGTGTACAAGAATGCTTGTGGTTTTTGTACATTGATTTTGTATCCTGAGACTTTGCTGAAGTTGCTTATCACCTTAAGGAGATTTTGGGCTGAGACAATGGGGTTTTGTAGATATACAATCATGTCATCTGAAAACAGGGACAATTTGACTTCCTCTTTTCCTAATTGAATACCCTTTATTTCCTTCTCCTGCCTAATTGCCCTGGCCAGAACTTCTAACACTATGTTGAATAGGAGTGGTGAGAGAGGGCGTCCCTGTCTTGTGCCAGATTTCAAAGGGAATGCTTCCAGTTTTTGCCCATTCAGTATGATATTGGCTGTGGGTTTGTCATAGATAGCTCTTATTATTTTGAGATATGTCCCATTAATACCTGATTTATTGAGAGTTTTTAGCATGAAGGTTGTTGAATTTTGTCAAAGGCCTTTTCTGCATCTATTGAGATAATCATGTGGTTTTTGTCTTTGGTTCTGTTTATATGCTGGATTACATTTATTGATTTGCATATGTTAAACCAGCCTTGCATCCCAGGGATGAAGCCCACTTGATCATGGTGGATAAGCTTTTTGATGTGCTGCTGGATTCAGTTTGCCAGTATTTTATTGAGGATTTTTGCATCAATGTTCATCAAGGATATTGGTCTAAAATTCTCTGTTTTGGTTGTGTCTCTGCCAGGCTTTGGTATCAGGATGATGCTGGCCTCATAAAATGAGTTAGGGAGGATTCCCTCTTTTTCTATTGATTGGAATAGTTTCAGAAGGAATGGTACCAGTTCCTCTTCATACCTCTGGTAGAATTCGGCTGTGAATCCATCTGGTCCTGGACTCTTTTTGGTTGGTAAGCTATTGATTATTGCCACAATTTCAGAACCTGTTATTGGTCTATTCAGAGATTCAACTTCTTCCTGGTTTAGTCTTGGGAGGGTGTATGTGTCGAGGAATTTATCCATTTCTTCTAGATTTTCTAGTTTATTTGTGTAGAGGTGTTTGTAGTATTCTCTGATGGTAGTTTGTATTTCTGTGGGATTGGTGTTGATATCCCCTTTATCATTTTTTATTGCATCTATTTGATTCTTCTCTCTTTTACTAGTCTTGCTAGCAGTCTATCAGTTTTGTTGATCTTTTCAAAAAACCAGCTCCTGGATTCATTAATTTTTTTGAAGGGTTTTTTGTGTCTCTATTTCCTTCAGTTCTGCTCAGATTGTAGTTATTTCTAGCCTTCTGCTAGCTTTTGAGTGTGTTTGCTCTTGCTTTTCTAGTTCTTTTAATTGTGATGTTAGGGTGTCAATTTTGGATCTCTCCTACTTTAAATGCTCCGATTAAAAGACACAGACTGGCAAATTGGATAAAGAGTCAAGACCCATCAGTGTGCTGTATTCAGGAAACCCATCTCACGTGCAGAGACACACATAGGCTCAGAATAAAGGGATGGAGGAAGATATACCAAGCAAATGGAAAACAAAAAAAGGCAGGGGTTGCAATCCTAGTCTCTGATAAAACAGACTTTAAACCAGCAAAAATCGAAAGAGACAAAGAAGGCCATTACATAATGGTAAAGGGATCAATTCAATAAGAAGAGCTAACTATCCTAAATATATATGCACCCAACACAGGAGCACCCAGATTCATAAAGCAAGTCCTGAGTGACCTACAAAAAGACTTAGACTCCCACACAATAATAATGGGAGACTTTAACACCCCACTGTCAACATTAGACAGATCAACGAGACAGAAAGTTAACAAGGATACCCAGGAATTGAACTCAGCTCTGCACCAAGCGGACCTGATAGATATCCACAGAACTCTCCACCCCAAATCAACAAAATATACATTTTTTTCAGCACCACACCACACCTATTCCAAAATTGACCACACAGTCAGAAGTAAAGCACTCCTCAGCAAATGTAAAAGAACAGAAATTATAACAAACTGTCTCTCAGACCACAGTGCAATCAAACTAGAACTCAGGATTAACAAACTCACTCAAAACCGCTCAACTACATGGAAACTGAACAACCTGCTCCTGAACAACTACTGGGTACATAACGAAATGAAGGCAGAAATAAAGATGTTCTTTGAAACCAATGAGAACAAAGACACAACATACCAGGATATCTGGGACACATTCTTAATGAAATTTTGTTAAATGGAGTACATTGCTAAAAGTTACAGCCTCAAAGACAGTAAGATCAGCAGGTAAAATAAAACCAAGAACTTACATTTATTTAAAGAAGTGGTAAAAAATACAAGAAAATCAAGAACAAAACTCGGGAAGGAGCAAGATGTTATAAATCACATTATCCAACTTCTTTCTCCTTTTGGGTATTTTAATGGTTTTAGTTTTATATAGATCTGGGAGTTTTAATAAAGTCTCTTTCACCTGCCCAAATCCAACTGTTGCATCTTTTAGAATGTTTGAAGTGAGCTGAAGTAAAAAGAGTGAAAGGGTCTTAGGAAAGGAAAATTCTAATTTAAGTCTTACACATGAATTATGCAGTGTATGTATATTGAGTGCCTATGAAAAACTCAGTGTTTCAGGCACTATTGTAAATCTCCCTCTTCCCCTAATTGTAACCCAAGGAACTTTGAAACCCTTGAACAAACTTTCTCAGCATCGAACTGTAACTATTATTAATAGCATTACTTTACATGAATCAGAAGTATTGTGTAGTACATTGAAAATAAAACGAAGTATGTAGAATTGTATTTAAATTTCTTGTGCCAAAATCATATTAGTACTTTGGCAGATTATTCAAATTATAAATAGGTGCTAATACTGGAATTTGTTATTTGGACCAGTCCTTTACATTTCCAAATGCTTTAAATCATTTTATTTTCTAATGCTCTACAGTTTAAAAAAAAAAAAAGTGGTTTTAGACTAAAATTTGTTGCAATGGCAGGAAGAAATTAACATATGTAGACCAAAAATTATGACTAGTAAAATATCTTGAACTTATTCAACTTTTAAATACTACTTTGAGTTTGACTTCTATTTTGGATATTATTCAAATGTAACTTTTACAGTAATTCACCTTTTATAACTACTATACCAGTGCATTTTCTTTCCATTGAAAGAAACAGTTTCAGGTCTTGGCTTGACTCATGGAAACTTAAAACTTGACAGGGTTCAAGTTATAGAAAAAGATTTAGATCTTAGAACATCTATGAAAAAGTTTTTTAAGGCACTCTAAGACGTAATTCCAGAGTTTTCTGAAATTTTTTAGTAAGTTGCTAAAATATACCAAAGGGATAAAAAGAAAATGACAGTTTCCTCCATTTCTTAATTTGGTGACTTAACAACAATTGCATCACTGTTGTCTGTATTTTGAATATTTGCAATATTTTAAGCCACTCTGCTGGACTCACTAGTGCACTGATTAACTCCTTCTTAAAATTATTATCCTGATCTTGGGAAGGACTCTCCTATCTCATGGGTCTCCTACCTCGGGGAAGAATGAGCTCTACAGCAGAGTCAGGAGAGCAAGGCAGTTTCCAGTTGAAGTAATAATTTGGAATAGGCTGATAAGTTCTAATTTAAGGGTCTGTTTTGTAAATTTGCAATCTGGATTGTGACTATTGCGTAGAAATCATTGAGACAACATAATTAGGAAGAAAAATAGTTATTGACAAAATCAATCAAAATTGAGTTGAATGTAGTTAATATTTCATTTTATTTTACTTTAAATGTCAAAGTAAGCTGTGAATGCCAGAATTTGGCTATAGTATATATCACTTTAACATTCACATACTTTTTTATTTCCTTTGTCATGGTTCAGCCATAAATCAGTAACGTAAGTTCTACTTAGCTATTATTCTGAATTATTCCAAAGCAGACAGGCTTCAGGAGATCTAACATTAGAATATGAGAAGTATCTGCCTGGGCAACTCCTTGATTGTAATCATGTGTAATCATGGGTATCTTCTCTGGAGGAACACGTTGTTAGAGGAAGAGGGGTAAAGTGTAGACAAGACAGCCACTTACCACTGAACACACTCAAGAAAGGAGCCTTCAAAAAAATTAGGTAGCAATGGCTAGTTTTTTTAAATTTACATGTTAAGCACTAGTGTTAAAGCATTAACGTGTAAAAATAATGGCTGATTAATTTTGGACTAACTTGTGTGCTAAGATTTTGTGCAATCTCATTCAACCTTAAGCTTTTAGAACTGAAAAGTGTATTCTAGTTCCAATCTCTCATTTTGTAAATAAAGAAACAGAGCTCCAGAAAATTTAAAAGATGGAAAGAAATACAAATGATAATGCTTATATTAAGAGAGGTAGAGATATTGGGTGATTTTTTTTCTTACTACCACCATATTGCTCTGTTGGCGATAGTATTTTTATATTGGAAAAAGCATTGTTTTAAACGGAGGATAAGGCTTTTCAATCTACTTTCCATGTTTTAGGCAGATTCTGCTGAGAAACTTAGAGAATATGGGCTTTCCCACATCTGTAGCCATCCTGTGCTGGTGACTAGAAGTAGGTCTTGTCCTCTGGTAGCACCACCAAAACCACCTCCTGTACCTCCCTGGAAACTCATTCGTCAAAAAAAGGAAACTGTTATAACAGATGAAGCTCAAGGTATGTATCGCATCATCTTCAAATCCTTCTAATTAATGTATGAAAGTCTAACAGTTTCATTTGTGGTGAAAGATATATGTCAAGGTAAATCACCCAACATTGCTTCTAAAGCCTATGTTTAATTTTATGCCAAAATTTTATGTCTTTAAAGGATTAATTCTTCACATCTCAGAAGCTAAGAAGTTTGTTTAATATCTGACTTGACCACATATATCAAGGTCATTCTTTGAGTTATGGCATTGTTATTATTAGTGTGATAGAAAAGTAGTTTGTAGCAAAGTGCACTGCTTTTAGGGTTACAAAAACTTCTCAGTTTTTTGTTTGTTTGCTTTTTCCTTCCTTCCTTCCTTCTTCCTCCCTCCATCCCTCTCTCTGTCCCTCCTTCCTTCCTTGTCTCCTTCCCTCCCTTCCTTCTATCTTCTCCTTTATTGTTTCTTGAACCAAAGACCAGCATCCATTTGACACTTGAAAGGAAAACAAAATCCTTTATTTTAAAATGTCATATTTTGTTTAAATTCGTAAGGCTTCTTAAAACAGTTATTCATTCAGGGCATCAAGGAATAGTTGAATGAAAGGAAAAATAGTGAACATGTAGGTAATTTCTGATTTTGCTACTGATTGCTGTGTAATTCTATGTAAGTAAACACTCTTTTATAAACTGGGGTTAAAAATATAACAATTGGTAAGATGCTGTAATGTCAGTGTCCTACCTAGAGGCTCTTCACATAATTGTCTTTCTAAATTAAAAATTAACAGAAAATGGGCACAGAACAGTCAAAGAAAATTTATGTATTCCATGTCCTAGTCTCTTTTCTTTTTCCTAATAATCACCCCTAATGTTTAATTTCATTGTTCACAATAGTAATGCACGTGCTGTGTCCTTTATTCATTGAGAATTTCTTTCTTCTAGATCAGCCTCAGACTCCTTTAGGAATATCCACAAATCCTCTCCTGATCTGCTGCTTTCTTTTTACCTCATGACCTTTGCTACAGTTTTTGTTCTTCCACTGCCATATTCATATGTTAGTTCACATTTCCTCCTTATATCCTAAGCAATTGTGTTACAGAGGTTAACTAAGGGAACTTTTTTTTTAGTAAAAGACTTTTATAGAAACTCATCCCTGTACTTGAAATAGCAGCAAATACCAAGTAATAATTCTATAAGACATTGCTAACTTTCTCCATTGAGACTTGTTTCACATAATCTGGAAAGAAATCGAAGAGCAGACACAAGAAATTGAATACTGGAAAGATCTATAAACTCTTTCAATAAAAGCTTTATGTATGGTTTTACATTCCTATTTCACACTATTGAAATTTGCTGAGTAAATAGTTAATCTAGCCAGTACTGTATTAAATGTTAAATTCTGTATGCAATCCTGAAAGACTTTTTTAAATGTACATCAAACTTTCTAACTGCTACTTTTTAGAGTTAATAGTAAAGAAGCCTGAACAGTTCCTTGAGATTTCAAGTCCACTTTTGAATTATAGAATGACTCCATTTACAATTCCAACAGAAACGTAAGTACATAACATTCTTCCGCACAAATGTGCCTTGTTACTAAATATTTTGTGATGTTTCTGGTTAAAGATAACACCAAATGGGAGCATTTTGAAGAATAGTAATTTTAAAATAAGGCCAAATACATGTAAAAACTTTAAAAGGACATTTTCTTGACCTTTTATAGCTTGTAGTTACATTAATCCACTTAATTAACAAATAGTTTTTACTAATTTCTTGTGTGTGTTATGAGCTGAATGTTTGTATGCCCACCAAATTCATAGGTTAAAGTTCTGACTTGCCAGTGTGGCTGCATTTGGAGGTAAGGCCTCTAAGAAAGCAATTAAGGTGAAATGAGTGATAAGGCGGGGGTACTGATCTGAGAGGATTAGTGACCTTGTGAGGAGAGACAGCAGAGAGTGCTCTCTCTCTCTCAGTCTCGCTCTCTCTCTCCAGGCACATACACAGTGGAAAGGCTATGTGAGCACACAGAGAAGGCAGCTGTTGGCAGGCAGGAAGGAGAGTCTTCATAAGAAACAAACCCTGCTGGCACCCATTCTAACGGGTCTCAGACTTCCAGTCTCCAGAAATGTGAGAAAATAGATTTCTCCTATGGAAGCCACCTAGCCTGTGGTATTTTGTTACGGCAGCCCAAGCAAACAAATACGGACTTTGGTACAGAGAAGTAGGGTGCGGCTGTAACAAATATCTGAAAGTGTGGAAGTGGTTTCCACATCTTCCTTGTTCTCTTTCCAATAGGCTTTCTCATTTTTCCCAATATGGATAGGCTAAGAATTGTCCAAATCTATTTCTTTTTTCTAGCATTTTACTATAAGGAGTCAAGAGAAGCCACGCTACACTTTCAACACTTTGCTTAGAAATTTCCTCAATCCAATATTTAATTTCACTGCTCACAAGTTCCACCTTCTGCAAAACACTGGAACACAGAAAATTCAGCCAAAGTCTTTGCCTAACAAGGGTGGCTTTTCCTCCATGGCCCAATAACGTGTTCCTCATTTCCATTTCAGACTTCATCAAAATGGCCTTTACTATCCATATTTCTACCAGAATTCAGTTCACAGACACGTATGTATTTTCTAAGAAGATTGAGGCTCTCTCTATAGCTCTCCTCTTTCCTTTTTGGGCCCTTTCCAGAATCATCTTTAAAGGTCCATTCATGGCAATGTAGGCTTTCTTTAGCATGTACCTCAAAACTCTTCCAGCCTTTATTACCCAGTTCCAAAGCTGCTTCCACACTTTTAGGTAGTTATTATAGCAGCAATCCCACTTGTTAGCATCCATTTTCTGTCTTAGCCTGTTTGGGCTGCTATAACAAAATACCATAGACTTGTGGCTTGTAAACAACAAAAAATTTCTCTCTCCTACTTCTAGAGGCTGGGAAGTCCAAGAACTGCATGCCAACAGAATCAATTTCTGGCAAGGATCTGCTTCCTCATGCATGGCATCTTCTCACTGTGTACTCACCTAGTGGAAGGGGTGAATGAGCTCTCTGGGGTGCCTTTTACAAGGACACTAATGCCATGCATGCCGGCTGAGTCACCTCCCAAAGGCCTCACCTCTTAATACCATTATTTCAGGGTTTAGGATCTCAACATATAAATTTGATGGAGGAAGTGTATACACACCTTCAGACCATAGCACCTTCCTTCCCCTTCATCTAGCAAGTAGTGTGTTCTGTCGATGTGTTTTGGAAATTAATCCAGTTCTTCCCCTAAAAGGAATAATATATAAAGCTCCTAAAATAATACACTGCAGCTTTTTTTATTCCCTATCTACATGAAAAATCTTCAAATATTTGACAACAATTATATATGCACCACTCCGTTCTCTTATTTTTAGGTTTCTAGATGTGTAAAAGAATACTATGTAAGTTATTTTCCAGTCCCACTGGACATTTCAGTTACAAAAGCCAATGGAATTTCTATTCTTATTAAAGCTACTATGAATTAGCCTTCTGTCACTTGGACACAAACTGTCCTAACTGATACTGCAATATAATAGAAATGCAATGCAATGTTATCAACAGTGTCATTAATTTAGTCAAAATTTGGACTATATTAACCACTTGTAATATACACATTATTAATATATTAAATAATGTCTTTCCTTCTTAAGCAGAGCATACTCAAAGGCTTCCTTGCTTCCTGGATGAATCATACTTAGCTTTATTACTATACTGTCTTCTAACAGAGGGACCTCAAGGACTTTGAGGAACAATGACCCTAACATTCAATGACCTGAGACTACTGGCTTTTCCAGGGCTTTGTTTCAGTGATTGGCTTAGTTGTAGTTTTAATTTTGCTTTCGTAGTACTAATGATGTCTTTATCAGTTCTTAATATTGTCTGCTTCCAATAGCCTTCCCTTCTCCAAATTTGTTTCTAATTTTCTGGGTGTAATGAGTAACCACCAAATTTTTTGAATTAGTTAACATTGGCTTGTATATACTTATAATAAAGACATTAACGGTTAGCATATGGGCTTTGTATCTACATTGTAACAATTGGATATTTAACATAGTAACTTGGAAATCATAGGTATTAAGTAAATATTAATTGAATTGAAAATATTTTGAAGCACCTAAGTTATTCAGTATTTAAAATTATGTTATTTCCTGTATGGTAGGCACTAGGCACATGTGGCTATGTAAAATTTTTTAAGTTAATTAATATTATAAAAAATTAAAAATTAATTTCCTTAGTTGCATTAGCAACACTTTACGTTCTCTGTAGTGAAATGTTCTAAGTGAACATTTTCATCATTGCATAAGTTTCTTCTAAATATTAAAAGGAACAAGTGACCTGTCCATAATTATAGCATTTTACTATAACAGTATTATTATATTATTTTTAGTTTTTATTGTTTTAACCTATATTACTATTCATAGATTAAAATGAAAAGTTCATCCATTTATATAATAAAACATAACTAAGTGGCATTTTCTTTGCCCTATGGAGAAGACCAGTTGAATGTAATTGTCCTAATATGATAGTTAAAGCGTTTCAACCTTTTAAATCAATTTTATTTAATAAATAAAAATGTATGCTTTGATGACAAATATACTAAAATTTGTGTCATTGCAGTGATTATTCAAAAGCAGTATTTCTTAAGTTCCCTTTCATAGTAAGAAATATTTTTTTTTTTTTTTCCGAGATAGAGTCTGCTCTGCTGCCCAGGCTAGAGTGCAATAGAGCAATCTTGGCTCACTGCAACCTCTGCCTCCCAGGTTCAAGATTCTCCTGCATCAGCCTCCCAAGTAGCTGGGATTACAGGTGTGTGCCACCACACCCAGCTAATTTTTGTATTTTTTGTCAAGATGGGGTTTCACCATGTTGGCCAGGCTGGTCTCTATCTCCTGACCTCAAATGATCCACCTGCCTTGGCCTCCCAATGTGCTGGGATTACAGGTGTGAGCCACAGTGTCCAGCCAGAAATACTTATTTTAAGATAAATTTTGAATTGGTTGAAATAAGGCCTACTTCAAATTTCTTTGAAGTTCTTTACCATCATAAAACTTAAAAAAAAAATTAAATGAGCCCCCTTATCCCAAGGATATTTAAATAAAGGATTGAAGGTACACAGAGGATTAACTATCAAGGGCACTGTTTTTGTGAGGAAAAGTTTATTAATCAATGAAAACTCTGACTGCAAAAATAAAGTGATATGAAAATATTATATGTAAAACAAAGATACTATTGAAAAATGCCCTCACTTTTATCTTTCACATTGTCTGTTTTACTGCTTTGGTGAGATGTCACAGCTGCTCAAATTATGTTCCTAAAAGTAGTAGACAATATAAGAGTGCAAGCTGGTGAGAGATTAAAGGTGGTGATAAGAAGTTGGGATATTGCCTGGAGACAGAAGAGAGCCAGAGAGGCTTGGTGTATTTCACATTTAGAACTACTCTAATTTTTTTTCTTGTTTCTAGTAATTATGCTGATGGGAAAATCTGTCTGGCTTTACAGATTTGGCTACTGTTTCAGAACAACAAAAAAGCATCTTTAATCATTACCTACTTTAATCATTAGCACTGATGAATATTTTCAGTTATTACCAGCTAATTAAATTACAAGATTAAATGATTGTCATAGTAACATGGAAAAACGGGTGTGTCACTCTTAGGGAAAAAAAAAGACTAAATACAACAGAAAAGACAATGAAGAACAATGAAGAGAAAGGGGGAAGGAGGAGGAAGAGGAACCCAAATTCACTAATATTTGAACACGACCATAGGGATAGAAAGAAAGACTGTGAAGTTGGGTCTGAAGTTTTCACTGAATCAGAAGTGACCATGAACTTTACAAATAGCAATAACTGGTGTATTGGATGATATGAGTGCAGGGTATGATGGTTGCCATTAAAATTGTGGTAATTTTTAATGCAGCAATAAGTGCCTAATACATGGTTATACACATATATCAAAGACTAGCAAATTTACACTTTGAATTTGTGCAGTTAATTGTACTTCAATTATCCTTCAATGGAGTGGTAAAAATATAAAAAAGAAAGTATGTAAAGTGGTTTAAAAAATAAAATAGAAATTCTAGAAGCAAGGAGTATAATGACTAAGACCCAGAACTCAATAGATGTGCTTAAGAACACATTAGATACAGACTAAAGCAGAATAAGCAAAGTTGAAAATAGATTAGAAGATAATATCCAGACTAAAGCATGGAGACAAAAAAATGGGAAAAAAAAAAGTACAGTTAAGACCTATGAGACACATTGAACATCACCAATGTACTTGCCAGTGGTTCTCAGAAGTAGAAGATAAAGAGATTTGGAAATAATTAAAAAATCAAATCTTAATGGCCAAAAGAATCCCTAAAGGGAAAAGTTTAAGTCAAGATTCAGGAAGTCCTAAAAAGACTAAGTAATATAAACACAAAGAAAACTGCAGCTAGACACATCATAGTAAAACCAAAGACAAATATAATGCAATAATATAATGCAATAAAAGTGAAATAAAGACTGCTATACAAAGCAATATGGATGAATCGCACATACGCTCACAAAATTTAGACCAAAGAAGTCTGGTACACAAATTACATGGTTAGTTTTCAGTTATCCTATTAATATACAGTAAGAAACGAAAAATTTTAAAAAGCAATATATGGTGTTGGACGCAACCAATGTGATTATCTGTGGTGAGGAGTCTTGGCCATGATTGGGACATGCCTCTGGCAGGGTTTGTGGATTGCTAATAATATGAAAAACGCTTGATCTGAATAATGGTGATATGACCATGTTTACTTTGTGATATTTCAGCAAGTGTACATTCATTGTTTAAGAACATTTAAACACGTATTTTAAGCTTCAATAAAACTTTATTAAAATTATTGAATGGTCTGTGCCATCGGTCACACATATAATGGCCATTAAATATGGTTTTAGCCTTCTCTTGGATAGACTATAATCTATGATAGGAATATAAGCTGATAAGAGAAAAGCAGTCAAAATTTAGATCTGTACCGTGTTCATTGTGTTTTCCTACTTTTAGATACTCTTTACATCACAAGCAGTTAATTTACACTTTTATTTATTCTATTTAAGTTTATAATACTAGAGATATTCTTCAAATATTTTACCTTTAAGGCTTTGTCAGTTCTATGTATCGACAATTGAACATTGAAAAGTGGGTAGGGAGGGAGCACTGCACAGTACTACTAGACAAATATTGGCAGTTGGCAATGTCAAGCCATGCAGGACAGCTTTATAACCAGAAAAAAAATTTCCTGCTACTTTCGTTTTAAAATTTGGTTATTGTTGCAAATTAATAAATCTAGTTTTTTCCTCAAACTTTTGGGGTTTTGTTTTGTTTTGTTTTTTGAGATGGGGTCTTGCTCTGTTACCCCGCTGGTCTCAAACTCCTGAGTTCAAGTGGTGCCTCTTGCCTCAGTCTCCCGAGTAGTTGGGACTACAGACATGTTCCACCATGCCCAGCATAAAATTTGTGTTGTAATTTCTAATAAATCAATGTAGTAATCTCTATAAACACTTAAAATAAATTAGCTAAATTTATTTAAATATTTTACATTGCATTTACAACTTAACTAGTTTTCTCTTCAAGCATTTTAAAAGCCAAAAATGATACGAGAAAAAGTCTTCACAAGTATTTAAATCATTACAAAAAGTCAAATAATCAAAATCATGTATTTGTAGACATTTAATTTTTCCTATACATACTTTTTGTGTTTACAAACCAAAATTTTCCAATGCCTTTTAACTTAAGCATATAGCTGAAATTAAATATGAAGCTATATATTTAAAGGCCTAATTTGTAAATTATATAACATGCTAAATTATTTCATATATTATAAAAACTCACACATAGTATCTTAGTCTGTTTGGGCTGCTATAACAAAAATACCATAGACTGGGCGGCTTATAAACAACGGAAATTTATTTCTCACAGTTCTGAAAACTGGAAGTCCAAGATCAAGGCACTGGCAGATTTGGTGTCTGGTGTGGGCTCACTTTCATAGATGGCTTCCTTTTCCTCTATAGCCTCACAGGGTGGAAAGGGCAAAAGATCTCTCTCTGTGGTCTCTTTTGTAAGGATTGTAATGCCAGTCATGAGGGCTCTACCTTCAACCTCCAAATACCATCACATTGGTGATCAGGTTTCAACGTACGAATTTTGGAGGAACACAAACATTTAGTCACACAAAGAATTTTTCTAAAATTCACATAAAAATGTTAGTGCTTCATGATTTCTGATTAATATTATGCTTAAGCTACCCACTGTTTTAGTCAGGGTTCTCCAGAGAGACTGAATGAATGTGGAATATAGACATCGACATAGATATAGATAAAGATACAAATATAGATATATGACAGGAGGTTCATTAAAGGAATCAGCTCACTGGTTATGGAAGCTGAGAAGACTCAAGATAAGCTGTCTGCAAGCTGGGGAACCAGGGAGGTCAGTAGCGTGTGGTTCAGTCCAAATCTAAAGGCCTCAGAGCCCAGGAAGCTGATGGTGTAACTCTCAGTCTGAAGACAAAGGTACGAGAACCCAGGGAATTGTTGGTGCAAGTCCCAGAGTCCGAAGGGCAGAAGCCCTGGACTTCTGATGTCTAAGGGTGGGAGAAGAAGGGCATCCCAGCTCCAGGACAGAAAGTGAATTCACCTTTCCTCTGCCATTTTCTTCTGCCCAGGTCTCCACGTAATTTGATGGCACCCATCTACATTGAGGGTGGATCTTCTCTCAATCCACCGACTCACACGCCAATCTCCTCTGGAAGCACTTTCACAGACACACCAAGAAATGATGTTTTACTAGTCACCTAGGCAGCCCTCAAGCCAGTCAAGATGGCACTTAGGTGCCAATTAACCACCACACTCACTAAGATGATGATTTTGTTATTCAAAATAATTTTTGTTTATCTCTCAGCTAGTTGAGTTTGCATATCAGAGATTTTGTGGGTTGTAAGAAATAGAACTGCAGACCTCAAGGACAAATTTTCTTATAATTTGAATAGTCATAGCCAGCCTTTTAGAATCTCTATGCCAATAGGGACCCCAAATGGGTTAGTTTCATAACCTAAATTCCTTGAGTTACTTACGTTTCCCTTTTATCTTCTTTCAGCTGTATTACTTGATTAAAGTACATGAAATTCTAATACCTAGATACAGGTGGCTTCATCACCTGATTGGATTCAACTAATCTATTCACTGCTTGAATCTGTTATTAGTTCATTTACATATTCATCTCTGACAGAGCCAAATCAGAGATATGTGAATGGCATTTCATCCTACGTGATAGATATGCCCCTTGTCCTGCTTTGCTGTCTCAGGTCAACATAAGAGCAAGCCTGTTTTTTAGTGAGCCTTTGAAAGTGACTGCTATCACAACTTTCTATCGTAGGAACGCTGTCTTTGTAGCAACACTCCAGGTTTACCCATTCTTGGCTCCTGGCCATGTCTGGTAGAATTGGAGACTCACAACCAAGTTTGTGCTACCCTCTAGTGGCAGTTTTGTGTAAATCAGAGAAGTTTAGTTACGAGTGAATTTTTACAGAACACTAACTGGAAAAAATATCCAAGTTGATGAAGTCTATATACATGGAATTTAATTTTATCTTTGAAACACACTTACTTAAAAAAATACATATACTACAAAAATGTCTTTGCGAACCTATAAAATTCTAGCGATGGCAAGGGCAATTTTGAGTCATATCAACCAATTATTTGAAAGGAAGACTATATGCTTGGGTAGCTGGTATGAATGTCACAGTTATAAACTTAAGTGCTCAAGACTCCTAATTAAATTTCTGACTCTTAGTTCTGTTTCACTGATACATCACTCTGATATTTAATTAAATCAATTCCACATATCAAATTTCTGTTTTGATCATCAAAATCCAAAGATGACCATCAAAGCTTTAAAACAAATAGTGTTCTAGAATTTTTACATCAATTTGCTGACTAATATACAATATTTTTAGTAGCATAGAAAGTCATTCAATGTTTTAACATGAGGTAAAAGACATTATTGGTAGTAAAAGAATGAGAATGACAAATAGAACACAATCAGAACTTTCTATTGTTGACAAAAATGCAGTTATTTATTAATAACTTTAAACAGAAGATCAAAATAACAGAAGTTTGGGGTTTTGTTTTCCTTTTAGGCATTTTGTGCGCTCTTTAATTAAGAAAGGAATACGTCCAGGATCTGATTTATCTTCCGTCAGTGAAACTGATGAAACTGCAACACATAGCCAGACAGACTTGAGTCAAATAACAAAAGCTACATCTCAGGTGACTATGTTACTCTTACTGTTGGCCCAACTCTTAATGATACAAGATTTTTTCTTTACATTGTGAAACATACTATACATACAAAAGAATGTATAACAAGGATCTGAACAGTATAAAGAATAGTGTTAAAATAAATATCTTCTGTATCTATAACCTAAGTTAGAAAATGGAATCGTCATCTGCTATAGAAGTCCCATGTGTTTCTTCTTGGTTGTATTTTCTGTCTGCCACTCAGATTTGGGTATTAAACAACTTCAGACTTTTCTCATTTTGCCAATTATAACATAACATCTTGTTTGTGAGATTCCTCCCTTTTGTTTCATGTTCGGTTCATTTCACTAACCAATGGTATTTATTGTATAATATTATGCTACAAATGGTTTTTAATCTATCACAGTGTTAGTGGCTATATTAGTTGCTTCTTGCTTCTTACTATTGTAAGAAATACTCTTACTTACTATTCTTGCTTCTTGTTTCTTACTATTGTAAGCAGTGGTACCATGATTTTTCTCAAATGTCCCTTGAAACAGGTACAAGAGTTTCTTTAGTTTCAGGGTTCATAACCCTTTACGTGCTATGGCTCCCCTTAACAATTTTTTAAAACTCTAACACATTGAAAACAACTCATCGTTTTCTCCATATTAATTAACTGAGAATTATTGATAAGGAACATAATTAGCACTGTGAGAGAACATATAACTTCACTATTTGGTGGTTGAATGACTACTAAGCATAGTTGCTATAGTTACCTAGCTATATAGGTCACAGGAGTATCTGTAGACGGGGAGATATGACCACATGAAATACAGCAGTAGGTCTAATACTTGCTGTAATTTCAAAGCAGTAATCAGCTTACATATTCTTGTAAGATATTTGCAACAACTATAATATAATGTGAAATATTGTGACATTTTGTAGATAGGGTCACAGTTACTGCTCTCAACATTGTGACTACTTGCTTGTATTGACATATTGGTAATTGAAAAAAAAAATGCTGAGTGTCAGTCAAACATGTAATGTCTTTCTAACCACCCACATTAATGGATTTGTGAAATTTATGCGCTTCATTGGATATCATATTAGGAAACCCTGTTGTAGGATATGAATCTAGGAGTCTAGTTAATAGGGCATTCACTCACCTGCTTGACCTTACCATAAAATGCCAAACCATTTTCCAAATGGGTGTAGTAATACCCACACCTGTCAACACCAAGAGTTTTCTTTATGACAGCATTTGGTACTGTATGATGTTTGCTAATGTGGTGGGTATAAAATTGTATTTTATTATTTATTATAAATGCATAATTTATTGATATATTAACCCATAGATGCCTGAGGTTGCAATTTTTGGAATTTGAAAAATCAGACCTTGACAATGACCTTGATCAGTAGGACGCTTAGCTTTCCAATGTAAAACAAATGTAAAGATATTTTGCCTCCATTTATGTACCTCTCCATCCCATTTTCACCATTCTGCCCTCTGTAGGAGACTTTCAGGATTTTTTAATGTAAATGCAAAGAAACACACACACAATATTTCACAACTTCCTTTTTTTCTACTTAAAATTAAATAATCTTAAAAATACTTAATATATGCTGGAGATAATTTCAATCTATACCTAAAGAGTCTGTTCATTCTTAAAGCTTCATAATTTTTTATTATGTAAATGAACCATAGTTTATTTCTATCAATCTCTATAGATGGAATCTTGGGTTGATTTTAATCTTTTGCTATTATAAATAATACTGCTATGAATGAATTTGTATGTGTAGTGGGATTGTTTGGTCAACAAAATTCTACTGGAATTTTAAAATAATTATCGCTAAATATACCTGGTAAGATTACACTCATGTTGTATGAATGTTTCCTTATAGCCACATGGAGTGTGTAGAGGTTTTTTAAAAATTTTGCCAATCAGATTGGTAAGAAAAAGTAGTTCATTTTGCTTTTCCACTGAAATGATTGTTATTGTGACTGAACATCTTTGTATAAATTTACTGCCATTTCTGTTTGTGCTGCTGTGTGCAATGCCTGCTTATGTCTTTTGCCTAATTTCCATTTGGGTTGTATGTTCCTGTTTTACCAATTCATAGATATTCTTTGTGAAATATGGAGACTTATTCTTTATTAGACATGTATTTCATATGTTCTAAGTTTATCTTTTCAATCTTGTCTTTTTTAAATTTATTTTTAATTGACAAAAAATTGTATATATTTATAGTGTAAAACATGATGTTTTGAAATATATATATAGCTGAATAACTAAATTGAGCTAATTATGTCTTACTTCACGTTCCTTTCACTTTTTGTTGTGAGAACACTAAAATCTTCTGTCTTAGCAATTTTCAAGAATACATTAACTATAGGCCCCATGTTGTAAATCAGATCTCTTGAATTTATCTCTACTAACTGAAACTTTGAATCCTTTGACCAGTATTTTCCCAATCACCCACACCCAGCTCCTGGTAACTACCATTCTACTCTCCACTTCTATGAGTTCAACTGTGTTAGATTCCACATGTAAGTGAGATTATGTGGTATCTATTTTTCTGTGTCTGGCTTATTTAACTTCACATAACGTCCTCCAGGTTTATCCTAGTTATTGCAAATGATAAAATTTCCTTCTTTTTAAAGGCTGAATAGTATTCTATTTTGTATATATACCATATTTTCCTTATTCATTCATCTGTGGATGGACAATTAGTTTGATTTCATATTTTGGCTTTGTGAATAATGCTATAACGAAGATGGGAAGGCAGGTATCTCTTTGTTCTTTGACATACTGATTTCATTTCCTTTGGATACACCCTCAGAAGTAGGATTGCTGGATCACGATTACCCTATTTTTAGTTTCTTTTTTTTTTTTTTCAACCTCCATACTGTTTTCCACAGTGGCTGCACCATTCTACCTTCTCACCAGCAATAAACAAGGTTTCCCTTATTTCCACATTCTTACTAACACTTATCTTTTGTCTTCTCGAGAACAGCCATTTTAACAGGTGTGAAGTGATATCTCATTGTGGTCTTAATTTATGTTCCTCTGATGATTAGTGATGTTGAGCATTTTTTAAAACATGTTTGTTGGCCATTTGTATGTCTTCTCCTGAGAAATGCCTATTCAGATTCTTTGCTTATTTTTCAGTTGGGTTGTTTCCTTGTTGATGAGTTGTTTGAGTTCCTTATATGTTTTGAATATTAACCTCTTATCAGATGTATGATTTACAAATATTTTCTCCCATTCTATAGATTGTCTCCTTATAATTGTTTCCTTTGCTGTGCAAAAAAAAAAAAAAAATTAGTTTGATGTAATTCCTTCTGTCTGTTTGCGATTGTTGCCTGTGCTTTAGGGATTATTTCTTAAAACTTGTTGCCCAGGCCAAGTTCTTGGAGCTTAGCCCTTATGTTTTCTTCTAATAGTTTCATACATTCAGCATACATTCAGGTCTTACAGTTAAGTTCTTAATCATTTTGAGTTAATTTTTGTATATGGTATGAGGTGACTTTCCTCTTTTGTAAATGGATATCCCAACATCATTTACTGAAGAGACTCTCCTTTCTTCCGTTGTGTGTTCTTGTCAATCTTTTTCAACCATAATAGCTTGAATTTATTTTTGACTCTCTACTCTGTTCCACTGGTCTATTTTTATGGTGGTACATGCTGTTTGGGTTACTATAACTTTGTAGTGTATTTTGAAGTCAGGTAGTGTGATGCCTCCTGCTTTGTTCTTTTGCTTTAGCTATTTAGGGTCTTTTGTGGTTTCACGTGGATTTTAGGATGTTTTTAATGTATCTGTGAAAAATCTCATCAGAATGTTGATAGATTACATTGAATCTGTACATTGCTTTGGCTAGTACAGCCATTTTAACAATATGAATTCTTTCAATTCATGAAGATGGGACATCTTTCCATTTATTTGAGTCTTATTTTATTTCATCAATGTTTTATTTTGTAGTATTCAGAATATAGGTACCTCCTTAGTTCAATTTATTCCTAAATATGTTTTGGTAGTTATTGTAAATGGAATTATTTTACTGATTTCTATTTTTGTTTTTTTGTATGTCGATTTTGTATCCTGAAACTTTATTGAGTTTATATATTAGATCTAACAGGATTTTTAATGGGGTTTTAAGGGGTTCTATATATAATTGTATTATCTGAAAAGAGGAGAAATTTAGCTTCTTTCTTTCCAATTTGAGTGCCTTTTCTTTATTTTGCCTAATTGCTCTAGCTAGGACTTTAGGTGATATGTTGAATAGAAGTGGTTATTTTCCTTGTCTTACTCCTGATCTTAGAAGTAAAGCTTTCAACTTTTCACTGTTGAGTATGTTAGCTATGAGTTTGTCATATATGGCCTTTATTGTGTTGAAGTACATTCTTTATATTAGTTGTCAGTTGAGAGGTTTTTTATCATAAAAGGATGTTGAATTTTGTGAAATGCTGTTTTTACATCTATTCACATGATTGCATGGTTTTTGTCTTTTATTCTTTTAATGTGGTATATCATACTTGTAGATTTGCATATGTCAAACCATCCTTGCATCTCTGGGAAAAATCCCACTTAATCATGGTAAATGATCTTTTTAATGCTCTGTTGAATTATGTTTACTAGTATTTTGTTAAGGATTTTTGCATGTATGTTCATCAGGGATATTGACCTAAGGTTTATTTTCTTATAGTGTCCTTGTCCAGCTTTGGTATCAAGATAATGCTTGCCCTGTATAATTAGTTTGAAAGTATTTTCTCTTGGTCAGATTTTTTGGAAGAGTTTTAGAAGGATGGTATTAATTATTCTTTAAATGTTTGGTAGAATTCAGCAGTGAAGCCATAAGGTCCTGGACTTTTCTTTGGTAGGAGACTTTTTATTTTAAGATATAGGGTCTTTCCCTGTTGCCAAGGCTGGAGTGCAGTGGCATGATCATAACTTAACAGCAGCCTTGAACTCCTGGACTCAAGCAATCTTCCTGCCTTACCCTCCCCCAAGTAGCTGTTACTACAGGCATGCACCACCACACTTGGTTAATTAAAAAAAAAAATTACAAATGGGGTCTTGCTATGTTGCCTAGGCTAGTCTCAAACTCTTGGCTTCAATCCTCCTGCCTTGGCCTCCCAAAGTTCTGTAATTACAGGCATAAGCATTGCACCTGGCCAACATGGGACAGTTTTTTGGTTTTTTTTCAGATGGAGTCTTGCTCTGTGGCCAGGCTGGAGTGCAGTGGTGCAATCTCGGGTCACTGCAACCTCTGCCTCCTGGGTTCAAGTGATTCTCCTGCTTCAGCCTCTCGAGTAGTTGGGGCTACAAGCACATGCCACCACACCCAGCTAATTTTTGTATTTTTAGTAGAGATGGGATTTCACCATGTTGGCCAGGATGGTTTTGATCTCTTGACCTCATCATCCACCTGCCTCAGCCTCCCAAAGTGCTGGGATTACAGACATAAGCCACAGTTTTTATCACTAATGTAATCCCCTTGCTTACAGTGTTCTGTTCAGATTTTATATTTTTTATGATTCAGTCTTGGTAATTTGTATATGTCTAGAAATTTGTTTCTTCTAGGTTATCCAATTGGTTGTCATATAATTATACATAGTAGTTTCTTAGGATTCTTTGTATTTCTGCAGCATCATTTGTAATGCTTCCTTTTTTATTTCTGATTTTGTTTGAATCTTTTCTCCTTTTTCTTAATTAGTCTAGCAAAAGGTTTGTCAGTTTTGTTTATCTTTTCAAAAATCAACTTAGTGTTTGTTTGTTTTTTTTTTACTTGTTTATTTCTGTTCTGAGCTTTATTATTTCCTTTCTTCTACTAATTTTGGGTTTAGTTTGCTTTCTTTTTTTTCTAGTTCCCTGAGGTGTAACATTAGGTTTTAAATTTGAAATTCTTCTTTAAATTTCCCTCTTAGAGCTTCATTTACTGCATCCTATAAATTTCGATATGTTACTGTGTCAATTTTCATTTGTCTCAAGATATTCTAAAAATTTCCTTCTTAATATCTTGTTCAGAAGCACATTGTTTAGTTTCTATGTATTTGTGAATTTTCTGAAATGCCTCCTGTTGTTGATTTTTAGGCTCATTCCATTGTAGTTATAAAAGGTAGTTATATTATTTCAATCTTCTTTAATTTGTTAAGACTTGCTTTGTGGCCTAACATATGAATATCCTGGAGAATGTTCCTTGTGAGCTTGAGAAGAATGTGTATTCCACTGCTGCTAGATGCAATGTTCTGTATATATCTGTTAGGTCCATTTGATCTAAAGTATAGTTTAAGTCTGATGTTTTCTTTTGATTTTTTGTCTGGATGAGCTATCCTTTGATGAAAGAGGAGTACTGAAGACTCCAACTATGATTGTATTGCAGTCTCTCTCCCTCTTTAGATCTATTAATATTGCTTTATACATTTAGGTGCTCTGATGTTGGATGCATACATATTTATAATTATTATATCCTGTTAAGAAATTGACACCTTTATCATTATGAAATAACCTTATTTGTCTCTCTTTTTTTTTTTTTTTTTTTTACCATTTTTGACTTAAAGTCTATTTTATTTGATATAAATATAGCCATCCCTGCTCTCTTTTGCCTTACTTTTGCATGGAATATCCTTTCCCATCTTTTTATTTTCAGTCTATATGTGTCTTTAAGGTGAAGTAAGTCTCCTGTAGGCAGTATATAGTTGAGTCTTTGTTTTTTAAATACATTCTGCCACTCTATGCCTTTTGATTGGAGAATCTAATCCATTTACATTCAAGATGATTATTGGTAGGTAAGCAGTTGCTACTGTTATTTCATTAATTTTTTTCTGGTTGTTTTGTAGATCCTCTGTTTCTTTCTTCTCTTCTGTTTTCCTTTGTGATTAGGTTATGTTTTTAGTGGTTTGCTTTGATTTTGTGTATCTACTATAGGTTGTAACTTTATGAATACCATGAGGCTTACCTAAAACATCTTATGGCTGTAACAGCATATTCTAAGCTGATAGCAACTTAACTTTGATCACATACAAAAACTCTACACTTTTACTCTGTCTCTCTTATGGTTTATGTTTTTGATGTAACAATTTACAATCTCTTATATTGTATATCCCTTGACAAATTATTGCAATTACTATTATTTTAGTAATTTTAACCTTCATACTAAAGATATAAGTGATTCAAACATCACCATTACAGTATTCGAGTATTCTGAATTTGACTATGTACTTACTTTTACCAGTGAGTTTTATACTCTCATTTTTTAATGTTACTGATTACCATTCTTTTCTTTCAGCTTGAAGAATTCCCTATAGTATTTCTCGTAAAACAGATCTTGTGGTGATGAATACCCTCAGCTTTTGTTTGCTTGGGAAAGTTTTTATCTCCACTTCAGTTTTGAAGGACATCTTTTTAAAGTACAGTATTCTTAGTATTATTTTTCTTCAGTACCTTTAATATATTATTCCATTCTCTTCAGGCCTGTGAGGTTTCTACTAAGAAATTTGCTGAGAAATTATAACTCCTTATTTGCTTCATTTCTCTTGCTGCTTTCAGAACCCTCTCTTTGTCTTTGATTTTTTACAGTTTGATTACAGTATGTCTTGGTGCATAGTATTATTTGGATTAAATCTGATTTTGAAGACCTTCTACCTTCCTCTACCTGGATATATATAACTTTCCCCAGATTTGAGAAGTTTTCTGCTATTATTTCTTTAAGTAAGTTTCTACTCCTTTGTCTCTCTCTTGTCTTTTGTGAACTCCTATCACTCAAATATTTGCTCTTTTGATACTGCCCCATAAACCACGTAGTCCTTTTTCATTCCTTTTCTTTTTTCCTCCTTTGAGTGCATATTTTCCAATAGCCTGTCTTCAATTTCACAGTTTCTTTCTTTTACTTGTCTGCTTGATTAATTCTGCTGTCGACCTTCTCTTGCATTTTTAATTTCGTTTCCTTCATTGTAATTTTCACCTCTAGAATTTCTGTTTATTAAAATAATTCCAACCTCTTTGTTAAATTTCTTGTCTTAGTTGTTCATTGTTTTCCAGATAGCACTTAATTGTGTTTTGCTATTTTTGAAGTTCACTGAGTTTCCTTAAAACAATCATTTCACATTCTTTGTCAGGCAGATTATAAATCTCTATTTCATTAGAGCTGGCTTTTGGTGCTTTATTTTGTTCTTTTGGTGGGGTCATGTTTCCATTACTGTTCTTGATCCTTGTAACCATGGGTTGGTGTCTGTAAATTTAAGAGTAGTAAATTATTCTAATATTTGCAGACTGGCCTTGTCTGGGAAAGCCCTTCACCAGTCAGATCATCTAGAGATTCCTGGCAGGTTGCCCACAGGCAGGTTTGTTACTGTATTCCTCGAACAGGCTGGTCTAGTGCCTAGATCAGCAGGTGGGCAACCCTGGCACTTGCGTCTGCAGGATTGGGTCTAGAATGTGTGTCCTTGGAAACAAGCCTGAAATCTGGTTCCACAGAGGCTAGACTGTTGCTGGCATAGACCTAGAGTAGCAGCTTCTGCAAGGGTGGGCCTGGGGCCTCAGTTTATGGGGGCCAGCCAGCCACCAGGGTCTATTGGGTAGGCCTGGACCCTAGGCCTGGTAGGGATCTACTTTAATGCTTTACTGGTCCAGCCTGTGTTTAGGTCCAAGGCAAACTTCAGTCCTTACTTCCTTTTCCTTTTCCCAAATAGAGGGTATCTCTCTTTGCCTGGGATTGGGAGTGATGTGTGTAATGCAAAACTGTCCTTCCTACCTTCCTTCAATGTGTCTTATTCCTGTGCTACATTCAGTTGCTATAACCTTTCACCAAGTTTCTTTAGCTCTTATGAAGATATTTTCTTATGTGGATTATTTTTCAAATTGATGTTTTTGCGGGAGGCAAATACAGGAAAGTCTTGTTCTGCCATATGACTGCTAAGAGCTCCTGAATATTGTGTTTGTATAAACAATTTTTTTATTTTTAATGTGGTTGAATTTATTTATATATTCATATATAAATCTGGTTCCTTAAGCCAGATACAGAAATCTCAATCATATATAATCATATTACATATATATATATAAAATCATATTATGATTATATATGATTGAGATTTCTGTATCTGGTTTAAGAAATTTGCCCTATTCTTAGGTCATAAAACTATTTTTCTAATCATCTTCTAAAATGTTATAGTTTTACTTTTATAAAATCTGATTAATTGGAAACTGATTTTTGTGTATGATATAAAATGATGAGACCAATTTTATATTTTCCAATATAGATACACAATTGTTTTTAGAGGAATTCTTATGCAACTTTCAAATGTTATAATAAAATTTCGAGCCATTGCAATATGATAATACTTGTAAATGTAGTTCTAAATTATAACAATAGATTCTTAGAGATGGAAGGTATCCGTAAACTGATGTTCCAAATCATAATGGAACTTTGAAAAACTCCTCTTTAATTGGTTTGGCTTTTATTTGTTGAATGTGGTAGTTTATGTGATGGTATAAGATACTCTGGAGGGCACATCAGCACATACAGATGAACAAATCTATTAGTGTTAATTAGAAAGCAGAGATTAATAGGTGACTGAGGAGAATGAATATGTCAACATTTTTTGAAGGTTTTTTTTTAATTTAAATTATTGATTGTATTAGTTTTAAAGAGACAAAGATTATCCAGAAGATAATCATAAAAAATAGCCAGCACGCCCTACACCTCCTCATTTTTCAGTCTTCTCCAGAGTCACCCACTTTTATTTAACTGTTTCTTCTGACATATATCTCCATAATTCTAAATAGTAGGCTTCATGAGGGCAGAGATATTTATTTTATTACATTTTGTTTCTCCCTCAGCACCTGTGAAAATGCCTAGCATATAGCAAACACCATGACATATTTGTTGAATGACTACATGCTATTATATCTTGATCTGTTAATTTAGACGTTATCTCTTGACTTCCTGTTATGGGAGATAAAGATTTAGCACACCTGAACTCACTTACTATCCCATATCTACACTTTCCCCTGTCTTCAAGATTTTGTCATTTCTTAATTTTGGTTGAATCAACATTCCTGTTTTGTAAGGATTATTACTGCTGAAGCAAATATGGTAACATTTCTTACACAAGGTTTTATACAAACAAATTACTGCACTTTTTCCTTTGCTCACTTTACTATATGAAGCATTAGTAGGTCTTTCTAAACACTACAAAAATTATAACCTCTCTATCCATTATTTTCTACATAGTCAAATACATCAAATATTTTATAAATGCCAGTTCTTTTTTTTTTTTTTTTGAAACCACCCCGTGCACTCCTTTGCTGTCTTGCTTCAGTGCAAACTGAGAGAACTTTGTTCCTGGTACCTTTAGACTTCCTTTTGTCTCTCTCCTCTGATGGACTTCCTATTTTTGGTCTCTATTCTTTCATGGTTTAAACCCTAATTTTAGTGTAGCACATCTTCCAATACTTCCTAAGAAAAGATGTACAGGAAGTAAAATTTATGAGCATTTGCATGCTTGAAGATGCCTACATTCCATTCTCTCACCTAATTTATATTTTGGCAGGATATAAAATTCCAATTTGGAAGTCATTTCCTCAAAATTTTAAACGTCTTATTTAATCCCTTGTCTTCTAATTTTAAGCATCGCTCTTGATTTAGGATGACATTCTGGGCTGGGCATGGTGGCTCACACCTGTAATCCCAGCATGTTGGGAGGCCAAGGTGGGTGGATTGCTTTAGCTCAGGAGTTTGAGGCAGCCTGCACAAGACAGTGAAACCCCATCTCTACAAAAACAAACAGACAAACAAATAACAACAACAAAAACCCCACAAACATTAGTCAGGCATGGCGGTGCATGCCTGTTGTCCCAGCTATGTGGGAGGCTGAGGCAGCAGGATGGCTTGAACCCAGGAGTTTGAGGTTGGAGGGAAATAAGATCATGCTACTGAACTCCAGCTTGGGCAACAGAACCAGATCCTGTCAAAAAAAAAAAAAAAAAAAATGACATTCTGATATTCTGATTCTTGATCTTTTATATGTGACTCTTTTAGGACCTTCTTTTCATTCTTAGCATTATGAAATTTCACCATCAGTGGCCTTGGCATGGATTTTGTTTTGTTTTGTTTGAGACAGAGTCTCACTCTGTTGCCCAGGCTGGAGTGCAGTGGTGTAATCTTGGCTCACTGAAACCTCAGCCTCCCAAAGTGCTGAGATTACAGGCGTGAGCCATCATGCCCGGCCCTGGGTCTTTTTTTTTTTTTTTTTTTTTTTTTTTTACATGAATTGTGCTGCATACTCCACAAACCACTTCAACCTGAAGTCAAATTATTTAGCTCTGGAGAATTTTCTTATACCACTTCCTTGATAATTTTCTCTTCTCATTTTCTCTGCTTTGTGGATCTTCTATTACACTACCTTTCCCCAATTTATTCTCTAATGTACTTTATTTTTTTCTCATTTATTTTAATATATTTATCCTTATTTTAAATATTTTAAAATTACTTAGTTGTAGTAAAATACACACATTTGCCATCTTAACCATTTTTAAGTGTGCAGTTCAGTGGTATTGAATACATTTTCACTATTGTACGACCAATCTCCAGAATTCTTTTCATCTTGCAAAAGTAAAACTCTATATGCATTTAAAAGCTTCTGATTCTCCCCTCCCCCAGCCCATGAAAACCACCATTCCACTTTCTGTTCCTATAACTTTGACTATTCTGGGTACTTCACATAAGTGGAATAATAAAGTATTTCTGTTTTTGTGATTGACTTATTTCATTTGGCATAATGTTAATGTTCTCAGGTTTCACCCATGTTTGTACGTGTGTCAAGATTTCTTCCCTGTTGAAGACTGAATGATATTCCATTGTATATGTATGTCACATTCTGTTTATCCAGTCATTCATCAATAGATATTGGGTTGCATCAACGTTTTAGATATCATGAGTAATGCTACTATGAATTTGGGTATATACCTATCTCCTTGAGACTGCTTTCAATGTTTTTGGGAATATACCTAAGAGTGGAATTGCTGGATATGGTAATCATTTGAGGAACCACCACACTGTTTTTCATAGTGACCACACCATTTTACATTCTCAACAGTGCCTCTCAAATTTCTCTACATCCTTACCAACATTTATTATTTTCTGTGTGTATTGTTTATGGTAGCCACCCTAATGGGCGTGAAATGGTGTCTCATTGTAATTTTGGTTTGTATTTCTCTAATGATTCATGATATTGAGAATATTTTCATGTGCTGTTGGCCATTTGTATGTCTTCTTAGAAGGGTCTATTCAAATTCTTTGCCCATTTTTTAATTGCATTGTTTGGGTTATTTTGTTGTTTTTGTTCTTTTTAGAAATTTTATGTATATTCTTGTATTTTCGCCTTATCACACATATAATTTGCAAATATTTTCTCCCAGTTTGTAGGTTGCATTCTCACTCTGTTGATTGTGTCCTTTGATGTGCAGAAGTTTTCTTTTTTTTTATTTTGATGCTCAACTTACCTATTTTTTACTTTTGTTGCCTGTGCTTTTGGAGTCATATCTAAGAAATAATTGCCAAATCCAGTGTCATGAAGCTTCCTTCTATGTTTTCTTCTAAGAGTTTTATAGTTTGTCTCTGTCTGTATCCACTTCAGTGCCTAAAGCTTGTATTGTTTATTCCACTTATTCTATTTTTTAGTTTCTAAGAGCTCTCTCTTGTTCGTTATTGTTTTTTGTAGAAGTTTCTTATTTGATAGATGAGTATCCTCTTATTTTTCCAATATTACTAATCTTTTAAAAATTGCTCCTCGTAATATTGTTTCTGTTTTCTATGAAACTTGCCACCCACAATTGTTAGCTTCTTTCTTTCATATAAGAATCTCTCCTCAATTGTTTGCCAGTACTTTTTTGTACCTATATATTTAAGAAATTTAAGGCACCAAAGAGTTGCTGATTAGAAGCAGCTCAATGGCATGGCCAGGGCTTATCAACTGTTGGCTCTAACTTAGGATAATTGAGGATGAGTGAGTTTTATTTGGAGATGGGGGTGGCTCCCAGTGTGCATCTTTTTTTTTTTCCCTGACTCTGGTGAGTTTCTCCAGTTAATGGTCCTCTAAGGTTGATCACAGGGAATGGTATATACTTGTCCATCCGTGAAGGTCGAGCAGCACAGAGAAGCTGAGAATCTCATCACTTAGCTTGTGGACTTTCACTTAATTCCTCTGTTGTCTGTACAGTAGACTCTACTACTTCCAGATTATCTGTGAGTTCAGATTAAGAAACTTTTTTAATTTCTCCACTTGAAGCAATTTCAAGTGTGCTGTTTAGGCAGAAGAAGATTGGATGCTGAACCAGAAAGATTAGGGAGAAGAAGTGGAAATCCTTGTATAGACATTCAACCCATGTCGGTGTTTTCAGCCCATATCTCATTCTCTCCTCCTCAGATACCTGCTAATTGCTTCTGAGGTCCTAAGGCATGGATAGACTTTGCTTTGCACTTAGTATTTAACTATCTCTACTCTGCTATCTCTTCCATCCACTTTACATAATTTTTAAAATATTGTTGACATTATCTGTAATTAGCCTGTATGAGTTTATACCATTTTACTTTTTATATTTATTTTTGTGTTCCAGAAAACAATTATTTGATATTAAATAATTAAAACAAAATTTATACACATGAATTCAACTTAAATTCCTTAAAATTTTCAGGAGCCATTTTTATAATTGAAATCAGCCTTTTTAGGTTCTGTACATTACTTTCAGTCATAATCTTATTAATTTATCTATATTAGTAGCAGGTACCTTGTGCCAAGTAATATGTCTACTTAGGGATATTACTGTTTTAATTTAACTCTTGTTACAAGATTCAATCATTTAATAAATTAACATATTCTGTGTCTTAATGTGACAAGCTTAAATACTCAGTCAGTTATTTAATTCCATACATGTCCTTTGACATTTAACGTTAAAAACAAATTTTGGGGGTAGGTTTTAGTAAATTTTCACAAAAACCTATTTCTTCAAGGTTTAAAAAAACTATATTAGCTCTTTTAGTTACTTTGGTGCTTTGGATAGCTGTAATGTTTTGTTGAATTCAAAATGGTTTCAAAATGTGTTTCTTTTAATTCATAGGGAAATACTGCTTCACCAGTTATACTTGGAAAAGGTAAATTAATAATTTTCCTATGACTTTTTTCAATGTACATCAAGATACAGAGGGGCATCTCTGCTTCTTGACAGCTTCCCTTCTGGCTCTCAGCAGACTTTCTTCAGTGTCTCCTTTGATTTGCTGAGTCTAGTCTGCTCTGGGCTTTAAAAAAAGAGATAATTTCAATTGTTAAATTGAAGCTAAAAATAAAAATAAAAGAGAATCTGATTAAAGACCCACAAATAAAGTTCATGTGTTTTAATGCTGCACCCTGTGATCAAAACACTGAAGACACTGCAAATTCCTTAGTTCCTAAATAAAAGACTTGGCCAAGACTTGAATTCAAAATTATATATATAATTTTGGATCCAGAAGTCTATAAGAATGCTATGCTGGCCAGGTGCAGTGGTTCACGCCTGTAATCTCAGCACTTTGGGAGGCTGAGGCAGACAGATCACAAGGTCAGGAGATCGAGACCATCTTGGCCAATATGGTGAAACCCTGTCTCTACTAAAAATATAAAAATTAGCTGGGCATGGTGGTGTGTGCCTGTAATCCCAGCTACTCGGGAGGCTGAGGCAGGAGAATCGCTTGAACCAGGGAGTCAGAGGTTGCAGTGAGCCGAGAACGTGCCACTGCGCTCCAGCCTGGACTCCGTCTCAAAACCAAAAAAAAAAAGAAAAAAATGGTATGCCACATTACTTGGTAAATATAAAATAAGGCTCTAGAACCACTGACTGTGGGGAGTGATTAAATGTGTTACTGAAACACATTTGTTACACTAGATCTTTCAAGTTTTTATTTCCCTTTCTGTTGTCTGAGCCTCCCCCTCCTATAAGAATATGTCCATCTATAGTTGATTTTCAGTAAAGAATCTAGCGAATTTGTGTTGTAACTTCACAATCTCTAAAGAATCTGTGAACAAATTTGTCAAAGTAATTTTGAAATTTTTGAACACCCTAATAATATGCATAGAAATTATGATTAAATTCTCCTATGTGTATGAAATGTGACCCTGTGTGGACCTCGATAAATGTATGAAGCCTGGATTATCTCATAAATATTTTCCCCAAAATAGACTTTGATATTTAAGTTTCCCTTTATCATCTTACATATTTCAATAACTTGTTATTTAACAATATAAGATGTGTTTGACATGTGTGTCTTCTAGGCACCGATGAACAAACAGACTTTGGATTGGGTGATGCCCATCAGAGTGATAGATTAAACTTGGAAAGAGATATAGTCAGCCAGACCACAGCAACACAGGAAAAGTCACAGGAGGAACTTCCAACAACAAATAATAGTGTTTCTAAAGAAATATGGTTAGATTTTGAAGATTTCTGTGTATGCTTTCAGTAAGTATCCCAATGGGATCAATCTATGTCGTAGTGGTTAAACCCTGAGCTGTATTAGTATACAAAGTCACATTAAGATTGATTTTTGCATATTTAATATAGTGGTTATATAACCTATTAATTCTTAGCATCATCCATAATAAGCCAATAACAGCCTGGTGTTGATATAATATCACATAAAATTTATAAAATGGAAAATAAATGTATTAATTATCCATATAACACATTAATAGCCAAACCAATCTTAGGCCAGTTTCAGCTTCTCCTCAAAGGCTTGTTTCTTAATTAAAATGAAGAAATCTTATTCACTAGAATCATTCTTGTCCCTTTAGGGCAACTGACCCAATACTGTTGTTATTTTTTAACTTTCTTCCTACAATAATTTGATTATAAGAAACTCAACATGTAGTACTAGTCTTTGCCTATAATGACAATAACCTGTTAAAAATGTCTTTCTTTCAGAAATATATATATTTTCCACAAGCCAAGTTCATATTGCCTTAACTTTCAAAAATCAGAATTTAAGGTAAATATGTTAGAATCTCTTCTATTCTCTTTAAATTTTTGGTAGAATTGTACCAGTAGAAAACATCTTCAAGTTTCTCAAAACATTTCTAATCTTGTAACATAATTATATTTTTAAAATTTATTTTTTAGAGTCTTTCACTAATCCTTATCCAAGCAATAAGCAAAATTCCACTAGCTCATAACCACGAATGTGATCCATCTGACTATGTTGAATCCTGGCCTGAATTATTATACAAATTCACATTAAGAAAAATTTGATTTATGAAAAAATGAAGGATACGCACAAATAAATTCACTAGATTTGGTTTCAATTAGTATTTACTGAATAGTGTATGTTTCCTAAAACAGAAGGACACTCCACCATTATGCCTGCAATTTTTTCCCCCATATCATCCCTCTGCCTGGAGTTTCTACCCTTTCATCCCTGTTATCCTCATTGCTGTTGTTCAGCTAATGCCTAGAAATCCTTCAGAATAGCATACATGCCCTTGACACTGTGAGGCTTCCCTTCTCTAGCCATGGAGTCTGTGTTAAGAGTCTCAGCTTCACCAGCCTGACCAACATGGTGAAACCCCATCTCTACTAAAAATACAAAAATTAGACAGGTGTGGTGGCATGCGCCTGTAATCTCAGCTACTCAGGAGGCTGAGGCAGGAGAATTGCTTGAACCTGGGAGGTGGAGGTTGCAGTGAGCCAAGATTGCGCCACTGCACTCCAGCCTGGGCAACAGAGTGAGATTCTATCTCAAAACAAAAAAAAAAAGAAAGAAAAAGAAGAGAGGCTTAGCTTCATGTCCTCTGTATGCTCTATGTTTGCCTGGCATTTGCCTCCCAGCCTCCCAACTTTCTGATTGCTTCCCTATGCCCGTTCTTCCCCCTACTTACTGTTAGCATCTTTAGAAGAGCGGTATCCTTTTGTTTACCACTTATAAGAACATTCCTGTCATGAGGTAGGAACTCAATTTAAAAATTGTCGATTAAGGTAGTTAACAAACCACATATTGAGCAGAATTTTAAGAAAAACTATGACACATATTCTGGGAAACTAAACTGTACTAACATTTACATGTTGTCCTGTTGTAGGACAAGGCCACCCAAGCCCCTAATGATAATCCCACACCTCCATGAGCAGTACGCAGAGTTGAGGGAAGTAAAGAGTCCTTGAAACTTTTCCATTGCCCTTGTAACAGATGAAAACGGGCAGAGAAAACCTTTTGAGCAGACCTCAAGAGCTGCTTTGTTGCTGGCTGCCTACTCTGGAAATAAGAATAGTGACTGGGGGAAAGAAATCCTTCACCTAGTCCTGGAGTATGTGAAAACACCTAGAGGAATACTTTGAGTTTATAGAGATAACACAGCAATTAATTGGAAATAGTTGAACCCAGAGTATGATATCAGCATAATGTACAGTTTAGAGTTTATTTAGGCATATTTCCATATTTAAACTATTGCCAGTGATAAAATGGCAATGGTTTATAGATGTTGCAGGCCCTTAGGTTCTTTATTGCATTCACTCCTCATAGCAAACCCTGTGAAAGAGATACTATTACCATCATTTTACATCTAAGGAAAATGAAGCAGATCAAATGTGAAATAACATATGTAAAACACTTAGAAGAATGCCTATTAGTAAGTGATAATAAATGCTGGCTGCCATTTACTAAAGACAGTTGCATAGAAGCTTTTGGTACACATAAGCATCCTAATTTAAAAGCTGTATGTGAACTGGTCAACTGTTCTTTATTCTGATCTTATGAAGTGATGATAAGCACAAAATTTTTTTTTGTTTTAAAAGTCTCAGCTGGGTGAAATAAAATTATGACATTCCTTTTATTTCCTTGATTTTTTTTAAATTAATGGTGTGAGAAAATAACTTTCTTGGAAGGCACTGGAATATAATCTTAATGGCATTTAGTATGGCCTGAAAGGAAGGATCAGCTGTGGTCTGAGGCCAGACACTCCAGACCTTAGTGGCCTGCTGAGTTGGAGACACAGAGCCCGAGGCCTGTCCTCAGCACAATCCACAGATGTTCCCTTGGTGCTCAGTGTGAGGTTAGAGCAGGGTCATTTCAAAGGTGCCATGTGCTGGCACCAGGGCAGAGGCCCTTTGTGGCCTTCAGGAACACCCCACCCCTCAATTCTCAGACCCTTGAAAATGACAGAAAATGAGCTCTGGGCAGAAACTCCTCCTCAGGTATGCATGCCAGGCTCACAAGTCCAAGAGTCCTTTATATTTTCAGATAGTGAATATTTGAAACAACTCTCTATATCATCATGTCACAGCTGACAGGAAGCAAATAAAATAAAGTATCAAATGAAAACAAATGGAAAATAGGGGGAGGAGTAATCATTTTAGTCATGATTGCATTGTATCGAGCATTTCTAGCAATCTTTGTTATACTTGATTAAATAACAAGGCTTCCTTTTTCATAGCATTGCTACATATTTTTCATGTATTAACTGTTTTTTTAATATTGTGGTAGAATAATGTGAAAAACTTTTAAAGTATAGTATAATTCAATTCAGTTAATTGAACACATTTACATGTGCCATCCCTCACAATTATGTTGAAGCACTGAGAACTTGAAAGGCAGTAATAATGCATTAGTCAAGAGTACCAGCCTTAGAGTCAGGCAGATGGCTCTACCTACTTTTTTCTCTCATCTTTGCTACTACAAACTCTGTGACCTTTGGTAAATAGCTTACCCTTTCTGTGTAATTAGATACATTAATGTATCTAATTATTTATATTAATTATTATTAATAAGTACTGTTAATGTATAATTAGGTACATTAATAGTACCCATATAGGATGAACCAAAATTATATACATGTATGTTTATGTAACTATCCTTTAAGGAAAGTTTTGATTTTACTAAGCACTTTATTCCATCTCCAAAACAAAACCCCACAGCCTGCTGTATCAGCAAGCAATGGGTATTGAGTTAGGCCATTCTCACACTGTTACAAAGAACTACGTGAGATTGGGTAATTTATGTAGAAAAGAGGTTTAATTGACTCATAGTTCCACAGGCTGTACAGAAAGCATGGCTGGGAGGCCTCAGGAAATTTACAGTCATGGTGGAAGGCTATGGGGAAGCAAACACGTCTTACCATGGCAGAACAGGAGAGAGAGAGAGACAGCAAAGGGGAAAGTGCCACACACTTTCAAACAACCAGATCTCCTGAGAACTCCATTGCTAGAAAAGCAAGGGACAAGTCTGCTCCCATGATTCAGTCACCTCCCACCAGGCCCCTCCCTCAATATGTGGGGATTACAATCTGACAGGAGATTTGGGTGGAAACACAGAGCCAAACCACGGCAGGTATATATCTGAAGCTCCCGTGGAAAGAAGGAAGAGAGAGCTTATTTCACGTACCACCCTGTAAAATAAGACATCCAATTGGCCATTCCCATTCTCTGCCAAAGTTACTTACTCTATGGCCTTCCTGCCCATCAAAGACCCACGCTTGAGTACTACTCTGCCCTGGGCTCGGCCTCTTCTCTTTCTCATTTCTGGAACAAGCATATCCCTTTTCTTTCCTCATAGAGGAGAGCTCTGCCTCTCTCTAATATGGTGGCTAGTCTAACACAGCTGCTGCAGACCCAGTTTCCACAGACGGTTGCCAACATTCACCCAGTGTAATTTTCTTCATATAATTAGATTCATAAAGTATTTATTATGGTGCCTAAAACACAGTAAGTTTCCTGTAAATCTTAGATTTTATACTATGTTTCCATTAAAAGTGAAAATAATAGCATTGATGAACTGATATTAAGTATGACAACTGGTCTAATTTCTTGCAGTTCTCAGAAGAACGAGTGTCCTACTATCTATTTGTAGATAGTCTAAAACCTATTGAACTACTGGTTTGCTTTTCTGCGTTGGTACGCTGGGGGGAGTACGGAGGTAAGAGGGCTCTGAGAAAATGACAGCCTTAAAGCCCAGATCATGTTCAGGCTAGGGAACATGCAATAATAAGATTTTTAGAGGCCGGGCATGGTGGCTCACACTTGCAATCCCAGCACTTTGAGAGGCTGAGGCGGGTGGATCACCTAAAGTCAGGAGTCCTAGGCCAGCCTGGCAAACGTGGTGAAACCTCGTCTCTACTAAAAATACCAAAATTAGCCGGGTGTGATGGCACGCGCCTGTAATCCCAGCTATTCAGGAGGCTGAGGCAGGAGAATCGCTTGAATCCGTGAGGCGGAGTTTGCAGTGAGCCGAGATCACGCCATTGCACTCCAACCTTGGCAACAAGAGCGAAACTCTCTCTCAAAAAAAATAAAAAACTTTTAAAAAGATTTTTAGAAGACCATGGATGGAGGAACTTCCTCCCTTTCCAGAGTTTCTCCAGAGTCCCACAGGAGCACCCACACCACCTCCTCTGATGCTCTTACTCCACAGACACCAGGGATTATGTTCACTGCTGCCACCCGCACCTCTTCTGGTTGTACTAATCCGTTCACCTTTTTGGTGTACTTACTCAATCTGTTATTGTTGTAGTTGTTGACCTATAAATGTCATCATTCTTAATTATTTCAAGATCTATTGAAAAACAAACTATTTTTCTTTGATTTGATATTCCAACAATCTTTTCCTCTATCCCACCTTGGTACCCTACTTTCATGGTTACCTTGTAGACTTTAAGTTTACCAATTTGTGCATCATCTCAATCATCTCAATTTCAAGCACCCCACTCCCCACTCACTGCTTGACTCTCTAGAGTTCACTCTACAGAACTCCCACTCCTACAATTTTGGAAGCCATTGGGACTTTCATTACTATCTACCCTGCCACTTTTTTCTCTGTCCATCACAGAGATAGCCTCCACACATTTGCTCTTTTTACCCCCTCATCTTACTTTCCTGGAAAAACTTCACTATTGGTTAAACTTGATGCATATCCAACCCACAGTTTCAAGAGAGCAGCTGAATGTGATTGCAGGGGAGAAAAACAAACTGGCTAGCCCTGCTTAAATTTGAGGAGCACAAATCTCAACAAGGCCTTAGGCACTGCCAGTACTTCTCTCGTTCATTTATTCTCCCACTCTTATTTATTCCTGTAGATGACCTATTGCAAACCCTCAAACATTCTCTCTCTCTTCAAATCTTCAACACCTACTGTTACTCTCACTCATGTTCAGAGGATGACCTTGCTGCTGATCTCACTAAAGAGACAGAAGAAATCAGAAATGATTTCTGCTTTCAGAATTTCTACCTCCTTTTCCCACAATGAACTCTCTCAAAATCTGGGCCACCTTCCTTCTGTTCTAATGGATAGACAATCTCTGCTCCTCTGCAAAGCCATACCCTTGCATACACATTTACACACAGGCACACACTCAGGAAACTTCGTTCTTTTATTCTTTGGCCTGTTTTGTTAAAGAATTTTTCTTTAGCCCAAATTAACAGTACATGGCTCTGTAAATGTACAGTAAGTATTTCCCAAACGCTTAATACTGAATATTTTGTCAACATGTAGGGCAGGGATTTTTTTTAAACTGACGTATCATCAATATTTTGAATGGTGTCTAACATAGAGCAGGTGGCTAGAAAATACTTGTTGTATAATAAACTTTCCAAAATATAGTGATCTAAGTTTAGTGCATCTACCAAACCAAAAGCTCTGAAGCCACACCATGTCCCAGAACATTTAAATTCTATAGGCATGAAGGCATTTCAGGTAATGTTGTGACCTTATATCCTCAACTCCAGTGTTTTCTGGAAATAGAGGGGGGAGTATTTTGCCCTCAGTCATTGATGAACAATTAGCCCATATTATTTATCCATTTTTAACGAAAAACTTGATATTAAATTTAAACTTTGTTAATTGCTTGCTATTTCTACATAATGTCAAAGACTGAATCAAAGGTAAAAATTTTGATAAACAGGTTGGGCATGGTGGCTCACTCCTGTAATCCCAGCACTTTGGGAGGCTGAGGCGGGCAGATCACCTGAGGTCAGGAGTCCGAGACCAGCCTGGGCCAACATGGCGAAACCCTGTCTCTACTAAAAATACAAAAATTAGCCAGGGATGGTGTCAGGTGCCTGTAATCCCAGGTACTCCAGAGACTGAGGCAGGAGAATTGCTTGAACCCAGGAGGTGGAGGTTGCAGTAAACTGAGATCGCACCACTGCACTTCAGCTTGGGTGACAGAGTGAGAATCCATCTTTAAAAAATAAATAATCGTTTTTGATAAACAGTGGGATATTTGGACTTATTTTTTACACTATTTTAGAGAAATCTCTTATTTTTCAAGATGTAATATGTTTAATTCCTTTAAAATTGCATCTAGAAGGATATTGTAGTTATTACCATAGAGATAATAAAAGCGATGCTATGCTACAGTGAAAAATGTCCTCCTGCTTCTAATTTTCCTATTCCTGGTCTCTTCACTTGAGAGGATTGTTATGAGGAAGAATATTGAACAGGGAGGAAGACCTAAGTGTTATTTCTAGTAATTTACCTGGAGTAATTTCTAATGTTTTATGAACATTTTAGTAATATTTCTAATGCTTGATTATTGTTATTTATGTTGTTACTTAATTAAAAAAACAGTACTAGTGAATGCCAACTACACTTTCACAATCAAACTTTAATACCTTTTTACTTATCTTAAAGCCTTAACAAAAGACAGTCCTCCCATAGAGCCTGGACTTCTCACAGCTGAAACGTTTTCTTGGAAATCCCTGAAACCAGGCAGTCTTGTTCTGAAGATTCACACATATGCTACCAAGGCTACAGTGGTTCGTCTGCCTGTTGGGTATGAAGTGACTTCATTTTACCCATAATAAAAATTGTTTGAAGGCTTGAAAATTGTTTGTTACTAAAGAAGTAAACAATATGGACTCCAAGACATTGTTTCTTAAAGCAACTTCTCAAGGCATAGGTCCATCATTATTATTCTTGAGAAAAACAATTCCAAAAAAACTACATTGAACAATACTGTACAATACCCCTTTGAGAGATTCATAATTGTCAAAGATTCTGGGAATATATTTAGTCAACAATACTGCTTAAGCTTGTTTAATCCAGCGTTTTCTAAAATTAATTTATAAATATTATACACATAACATTTATAATACTTTATTATGGATTTTCTCAAATATTTCTTATAAGTTTTCTCATCAATATTATAATACTTAGCAAAAACCTTGATTTTATTTAAACGCAAATTGAGAAATATGCATTTTCCCCTACCAATCTAGATTTTCCTGTGGCTTATTTTTGTTAGATATTACTTTTAATTCAGATAAAGCTGGTTAAACACATTAGTTTCAATTTTAAAGAAAACACATATGATGGAAAAGTTTTTTATTTTGATGAATAAAATTCAAAATATTACCTCAAATTTCAGATGAAAGAAATACTTTCACTAGGCTTTGAAATAAACATTTTCACTAGCTTTTACTTTTTTCCCAAGATCAATCATGCTAATTTTATGTGATCAATGAAAAGCTATGGCTCTAATGCAAAAAAGCAAAGTCTCAGCAACAAATGCTAAAATAATTGTGTCAAGCATCTAGTACTGCTAGAAAATACTACATTTTGAAACTTTGACATTTCTCACATCTCCCCTTTATACTCCAGCAAATCAAATTACTCTGTCTGAGTGCTTATTCATTGGGACAATCAAGGACAAGGAATTTAATAAAGAATCTTCTTATATCTGCTTTTCCCCCCACAGAATCTAAACCATCAGCATGTATGTTTTGAAGATGCTCTAAATCTGCAGTCCCCAACGCCAGGGCCATGGACTGGTCCTGGTCCGAGGCCTGTTAGGAACTGGGCCACACAGCAGGAGGTGAGCAGTGTCTGAGCTCTGCCTCCTGTCAGATCAGCAGCAGCATTGGATTCTCATAGGAGCGGGAATCCTATTGTGAACTGCACATGCAAGGGATCCAGGTTGGACACTCCTTATAAGAATCTAATGCCTGATGATCTGAGGTGGAACAGTTTCATCCTGAAACCATCCCCAAACCAAGTCCATGGAAATATTGTCTTCTGTGAAACCAGTCCTTGGTGCCAAAAAGATTGGGGACTGCTGCTCTAAATGCTCAATAACTGGAGGACCGTGAATATCCCTGCTCTCACAATATGACAACCTGGTAGAGGAGACACGATTAACATATATGAAATGATGCATTTGTGAGAAAAAGACTATGAAGCCTGCACAGCCCTATACCCGCATGAGTTTTTCTTGTTGTTAGGGAGAAATCAAGACTAGTCTTCACACCATGACTGCAGTGTGTGGGAGGTCACTCCAGCATGTACTGGAAAGAAGTTTAGCATTTAGCCTAACTATTTTTATCCTACATAATAAGTAAAGTGTAGATTTCATGATCCCGTAGGGTTCTTATAGAGTGCAAATTCAGAGATCCTTATCTCATCTGTGTTAAAAATTGAACTCTTCACTAACCTTTGACTTCATTTGAGTTCCAAAGTGTGAACAAGCAACTCACAGGTCAAATGCCACCACCCAGGAAGCACTCGGTTCTCATCCAGCATCCCTTCTCTTTAGGAGACACATGCTACTCTTCAACGCATACTCCCCAGTAGGACACTCCATACACATCTACAGCATGGTCTCATTTGTCGTTGGGGATGAACATGTTGTGCTGCCCAACTTTGAACCAGTAAGTATTTTTGCAATAGCAAGTTATTTATTTATTTAGAGATGGAGTCTCGCACTGTTGCCAGGGCTGGAGTGCACACTGTTGCCATGGCATGATCTCGGCTCACTGCAACCTCTGCCTTCCAGGTTCAAGCAATTCTCCTTGCCTCAGCCTCCCAAGTAGCTGGGATTACAGGTGTGCACCACCATACCCTACACATTTTGTTGTATTTTTAATATAGAGACGGGGTTTCACTATGTTGGCCAGGCTAGTCTCAAACTCCTGACTTCGTAATCTGCCCACCTCAGCCTCCCAAAGTGCTGGGATCACAGGCATGAGCCACTGCGCCCAGCCACAACTGCAATTTTTATGTGCTTTATTTTCAAAGATTTTGAACTAAACACATTTTTATTTTATATTCAACTTATTCATTTTTTACCTTTTAAAACTATTAAGTATACTCTGCAAGAAATCCCCACATGCAACCATGAAGTCTATAATGAAGTCTGAACCCTGTAGGTATACAAGTGAAATATGTATACTTTTCTCCAACAACTGCTCTCACCTCTACTCTATTGAATCTCTTTTCATATCTGTTAATAGCTTAGTAAGATCCCGTGGCATCATTCGTTCTTTGGGATACAAAAGATCAGTGCAGTCCTTTTTAACACAGTTTAAAATTTTGGTCTCTTTCTCTCCTTTCATTTCTTCCTTTGCCTAAGGAATTTGGAGCATGTGTCTCTGGGATTTAGCAGGGAAGGAGTAGCTCACAAGGTTCTGTCTCTTCACCTTCGTCTCCTCTCACTCTTCTTGGTCTCTTCTCCTTGGTTTCTCTTGCTCCTCTGTTCTGACGGGGTCTGAAAGAAGAGACGAGGTCAATGGGACCAGTATGCCCCCTGACATCTTCCCTTGGTTTTCAATGCCCTTTGTGCACGTGCATTTGGGAGAATATTTGCAGACGGCCTTCCCATTGCATAATTCCTGATGCTTCCTCAGCTCTAACTCTTTCCTACCAAAAAAAAAAAAAAAGAAAAAGAAACAAACAAAAAACAATTCCAAATAGCACAACCTTGTATTGATGGGATTCTCTAAGCCAGCCATCAAAAATTCGTGGCAAGCAGCTGGTTCCCACACGTCACACTCATGCATTCTTCCTTGTCTGAGCAGTGGCTGTGCAAGAGTTCCCAGGGCTGCCTCCTCTGTTTGCTGTGCCATCTCTCACCAGGTCTCTTTTGTCTTGCTCAACAGCCACAGCAAGATCACACAGCACAGCAAGTTCACTTAGACACAAATGTCACTTATTTCCCTAACTATGTTTATCTTGCTTATTTCAAATGGTCTTAAGAAAATAATTCTGCTTTATATGGTATACATTCTCAGTTTGTTGTCTTCCTTTAGATAATTTATCTCCCTGGGTGTTTATTTATTTTGGTCTGTGAGCTCACATTTCCCTGGAGATATCACTTCCTGATGTCGAAAAGATTGTTGGAGATCAAGTCCAAGAAGCCAAAGAGAATACACTGACCCAAGGGCAGAGAGACTAACGCTACTTAGAACCATAATTGATCCCTATCTAATATTTGACCAGAGAACTTTTCTGGTCATGGTTTCACTTTAGGGAGAAACACCACTGAGATGAAGCTATCTGTAGGCTTTGTGAGGATTCTAAGTCAGTGTGTTCCAGTAACGAGTCAGTTGCATCTGCTTCCATCAGTTTCTCACCCTAGCAAGGCATCTGTGCTTCAGGTGCACTTGCTGGGCCATTCCTCAAAATTTCAGGACAGAGTCAGGAATCATGATCGCACCATGGTGCCCTCTAAGGGGAAAAAGTTGTTTTGTTTTGTTTTGTTTTTTCCAATTTTACTTTTTTCATGCTGCTGCCAGGCAACTCCAGGACCACCCACCATACACCAACCACAACAGCTCCAAACACCTCACAGTTTTCTCTGATTTTTAAAAATTAGTTACTTCCTGAAATTCCTGTCTCCTTCTTGCTTCATGATTTTTTTAAGAGTTGATAGCAGGAGAGAGCCACCAGCCCATGCTAGGTCACCTTCTTGTCTTTTTTATCTTTCTGGCTTTCTCCCTGAAATCTCTGTCAGTCCTCAAACTCCACACAGTTTTTTGTCAGACTAATCCTAAATGTCCTCAGAACTAGGTCTGGTTATTAATACGGTAGGGAAATTTTATGTGATCCCCAATGTGGGGTGAATATTCCTTCTACAGATTCCCACTCAGGTAGGAATTGCGTTCCTTGTTTTTTATCTCTGAGACTGCAGAATTTAGTAAAACTGCCTTGATATCAAATCCTCTATAAAGAATTATTGAATCAGCCATATAGCAGAGGTTTCATATTTTCACAGAAATTAATTTGTATAAACTAGATGACACTTAAGGGTTAGTGAGGATGGCTGCCATGCTTTGTCTTCACAGGAGAGCTGCCGATTTACGGAACAGTCTCTGTTGATTATGAAAGCTATTGGAAACGTGATTGCTAATTTCAAAGATAAGGGTAAACTCTCTGCAGCTTTGAAGGATCTGCAAACAGCTCACTACCCTGTCCCCTTCCATGATAAAGAACTAACTGCACAGCACTTCAGGGTAAGCTTGTTTGGGATACGATGTTCAGAAGAGGAAATTTTCTTTTCAAAAGGGTATATCTCCCATTAGGTTACCTCTCAAATCAGAGCCAGAGAAAATATTTTGGATGGAGATAATATATTTGGGAAGTGATTTCAGAAAGCAGAAATGAGGGAGTAAAAAGAATGAAATGAGAAAGAGAAAGAAATTGGTTAAAGGATATGACAATTACTGCTGTGGCTTACTGGGAATCAGCTATGCAGAGTGTCCTGAGGAAATATGTGGGACATCCCTTTAAAAGTTCCCACTCAAGGAGGGCAAGATGATGGTGCTTCTCCACCAACTCTTTTCCCCACTGTTAGGTGGCTGCTCTCAAGGGCTTTGACTTCCTCACACTTACAACGTGTGCCTCTGCCAGGCTGAGTAGCATTCTGGCTTCACAGGAAGCCTTGAGGTAGTGAAGCAAAGAGACTTTCTGGTAACCGCTTCACAAGGCACATATGGACCCATCCACTGCAGCTGCACTAAAATCAGGTGGGCTTAGGTCTGGCTTTTTAACCCTCACACTATTGACAATTTGGGTCAAATAATTATTATTCTCTTTCTTCAATTTTTTTTTGGGAGAGATTTAGAAGGATTTGTATAAGTTCTTCTTCAAATGTTTTGTAAAATTCAGCAGTAAAGCCATCAGGTCATGCACTTTTATTTGATGGGAGACTTTCTCTTTTTTCAAGGGATGGGATTTTGCTCTGACACCCAGGTTGGCTTGCAGAAGCATGATCATAGCTTATTGCAGCCTTGAACTCCTGGGCTCAAGTGATCCTCGTGTCTTACCCTCCCAAGTAGATAGGACTACAGGCATGGACCACCACACCTGGCTAATTAAAAACAAACAAAAAAATTTGGGGTGGGGGGCAGTCTCACTATATTGCCTACACTGGTCTTAAACTCCTGGCTTCAAGCAACTCTCCTGGCTTAAAGTTCTGGGGTTAGAGGCATGAGCATTGCACCTGGCCACCATGAAATACTTGTTATTACTAATTTAATATTACCTGTACATGTCTAGGAATTTGTCCTTTACTTCTGGGTTATCCAACTTGTTGGCATATAATTTTACATAGTAGATTCTTACGATTCTTTGTATTTCTGCAGTTCATTTGTAATGCCCTGTAGAATATTTAATAGCATCTCTGGTCTACACCCTTTAAACACCAGTAGACTCCAGTTGTGATAACGAAAAAGACTTCAGACATTGCCAGATACCTCTGCAGGGAGGGGTAGCATTGCCAGATTTAGCAAATACAAATAGAGTACACCCAGTTAAATTCTATTTTGTGTTTAAACAAACCATATGTGCAACATTTAGAACAGAAATATACTACTGTCCTAGTATACTTATAAAATTACTTACATAATTACTTATATAAAATGTATTTTATCCATTATTCAAAGTTGACTGGGTGTTTGGGGTTCTTGAGGAAATATAATTAGAAATAAAATCTCCCAAACTAGATGACGTGTTCACAAGGCAGAAGAGAAGGAAAACAATTTATTGTTGAATGAAGTTTAAGCCAGAAGGTGGTGCACATCACAGGCAATCTGCTAAGAGATTGCAAAGACAAAAACAAACAAAAAAATCTTACCCCAAGCAGATACAGCCCATTTCACACGTACTGTCAAGATAAACAATATGTAGTCCTCCAGGAAAAAGACTCCATAGCACCTCTTGCCACACAACATAGTTCATCCCAAATTCACTTGGTATGGGGATGACCATCTGTGTTAGGTAATTAGCTTTATCTAAAAGAAAAATACACTTGTAACACCTTCGTATCAGCAAGGTACCTACCAATGGTAGTCTCCTACTCTCCCAAAGAAACTGGGAAATAAAATATGGGTGCTATCTTCCATGATGATTAACGTTTCAAAGAAATGGTTCTCAGGTCCTGGAGAAAAACGTTCCTGGGCTATTAAATGGGCAAGAGGTTTATTTAGCTTTTAAGAAAGATTTACTGGCCAACGTGGTGAAACTCCATCTCTACTAAAAATAGAAAAATTAGCCAGGCGTGGTATGCTGGTGGGCGCCTGTAATCCCAGCTGCTTGGGAGATAGAGGCAGGAGAATTACTTGAACCTGGGAGGCAGAGGTTGCAGTAAGCCGAGATTGCACCACTGCACTCCAGCTTGGGCAACAGGAGCAAAACTCCATCTCAAAAATAAATAAATAAACAAACAAACAAACAAACAAACAAGATTTACATATGTTTCCGAGAGAGAGAGAGAGAGAGAGAGAGAGAGAGAGAGAGAGGAAGAGAGAGAGAGGAAGAAAGAGAGAGAACTTATCGTTACAAGTGTCCTAAATGTAAATGCTCTAAGGCAAAGGATGTGGGGGGAGCAACCTCTTTCCTTATTTTTCATAGGGAGTGATTAAGCCTCTTATTTTTTAATTTGTACTTCCCCTTACAGTGTAATGTATTTAATTTGGCAATGCTGCCTGAGGGGCAGATCAACTCCAGTTGAGAACTACTCACCTACAGCATGAGAGTAATATACAAGAAATATTTGCCATAATTCACCTGTAGAACAAGTCTGATAGTGCCCCCACCCTTAAGTAAACTCTCATCCATTCTTCAAGTTGGTAGCTGGTCACAAGGTCTAAAATTAAACAAATAAATAATTAAATCACCATATGACAAAAAAAGCTGTAGTCTCTACAGCTACCACCAGCCTTGAGGCCACAATCAGTATTCAACAGCTCTCTCCTCTACCTCCCATTCTAGATTGCCTTGTCTTGCAGCCAGTTCTTCTAGTTGTTTACCTGGTGTGTGATCCAGATTCTCCATCCTGATGGGTGCAGGATCTTGGCTACCTTACTGTAGCCAGGCCATGGTTGCTGCAATTACTCATTTACTATGGAAGCATCAAGAAGTGTCCCAGCAAATTTCAGACCAAATTCTCCCTGCTCCCTCAATGTAGCAGAAACCCTAATACCTCATGATAATCAATGTGAATTCTCCTCCTATCCTGTTATATTAACTCCTTTTTTTCTGCTTCTCCACCAAGATGAGAGGCCCAAAGCAACCGCACATATGTCATAGTTTAGTTTTATCATAAATAATACCATATTCCCTGGTGGAATTACCCCTTGTTTCCTTCCCTCAAGAAATGTGTTCTGAAATCTAGCAAACCGGTTATTGTGGGGGAATTGGGCACAGAGTCTGCAAATGGGTCACGTCAGATGATGGGGAGAGAGGCCAATCTTACTTGCAACTTTTGAATCTCAGGCCTGTGTGTTTTAACTATGTGGATACAGCACCAGATATTGGTCTTTGGTTCCATATGTACATACTTCAAGTGACATCTCCAGGCTGGCTTTTTAACTGAGCCTTCTATGTGTCATTGCAATCTACCAGGAATTTTATCAATTCTATGTATGGTATATGTTAGGACCAACATGTTCCAGACTATTCCCAGTGATTAAATCTTTATAATGCAACTCTTGATCTACAGGTATGTTAGCTGAATCCCATGTTTGTAAACCAGATTTTCTATAACCTCTTGGATAATGATGCTGGCCAAGGTACCAAGGACACAGAAAGCAAACTCATAGCTGAGGCAGGAGTCAATTCTTGTAAGGAATCAGTGACCCACCTAATGGACGTCTAGTCCACTGAGAGCAACTTGCCCCCAAGTAACTGGCCGGACTTCTCAGGGGATGATACCATATCAAAGACCAGAGTCAGTTTCTGCTGCTGATAGATTAGATGACTGAGCCTGGATGAAAGAGAGCCCAGGTGGTTGGTTCACCATTTCGTGCTACCAAGATTACTCTGCATGAGCCCAATGTAGCTGGCCCTGATTTAATATGTAAGGGATCTTGGTGAATGAATCACTTATGCAAAAGGAAGCTACTTTGGTAAAAAAATAAAAATAAAAAATAAAAATCTCCACTTATACTTTGATAATTACACAACTATGTGACATATGATGAAAAAATTTTGTCTAAATAAGTCTAAAAGAGGTTTTTTCATAATGAGGTTAGTACTACTAAGTGACTAAAAAAACTCTAAGAAACATATTTTCATTTTATGTAGCATATGAAATAATAGTGTGTCTTACAATGGATGGCATCTTAGAATCAATAAAATAAGCTATATAACTTGCTTAAGCACAAGGATAATGCTACTTTTTTTTACCTTGTTCTTTACCTCCTCTACCAGTTTAATACTGTATTTTAATTGAGTCTATGTTATAAACATTGCTGTAGTGATTACATTTTATTAAATTAGAAATAATCAAATGATAATTTTGGTCTCCTACTGGGCGAGTGAGACTTCAAAGAATCTTCTGTTAGGTTGTGTGTATATCTGAGAAATGGTTTTTATTTTTTATTTTTAGAGTATCTAAAAGTTTTTTTAGAGCTTTTCTGGCCAGATGATGGTATTTTCTTGCTATAAAAAAAATTAATGTACTTTATCTGTTTCAGGTTTTTCATCTTTCCTTATGGCGTTTAATGAAAAAAGTTCAAATAACAAAACCTGCTCCAAACTTCAAATTTGCATTTCGGGCTATGGTTTTGGACTTGGAGTTACTCAATTCCTCCTTGGAAGAGGTTTCTTTAGGTATCCGTTAATTGTATATATTTAATCAAGGAATTCCTAGTTTTAAGTAAGGTAAATAATTTGAGAAATGTGTTTGTGGACTGTCATGGAGTTCAAGCAATGCTCTAAGAGCTCAAGGGGCTCCAAGGACCTGCTGGGGATCCCCTACTCCTCATCCCCACCACATACACTTCTAGGGAAGTGTTTTACAGGGGAGAATTTCCCTGTTTTATTTACTCCTAACCTTAAAAATATGGAAGTCACTAATCTACATGGTTTGATTTGAAGAATTCTGGCAAGATCCTCTGACCCAAGTAACCCTACTTTTCTCTCTTCTTCCCATGCTCTGATCCCATCATTTTAACATGTCTTTTATTTTTGAGAGAAATCTCTGGCTATATTCACACAGAAATCAATAGTAGTTCACCAAGATGTCCCTATTTTGTGTGTTTTCCCTCCTGCAAAATATTTACATTCTAACAAGAACCACCTAGAGCCGGCGATATTAAATATGATGCTAACTCTTGCAATGTAGAATTTTATATGTTGGAGGGCTTTGGCAGCTAAAGGCGTTGAAACTTGGGGAAGGGATTAAATATAACTTTCAGTTCAAAGTTTGTTTTTCCCTTTCCAGTGGAATGGCTGGACGTTAAATATTGTATGCCCACAAGTGATAAAGAGTATTCTCCTGAGGAAGTAGCAGCAGCAATTAAAATTCAAGCCATGTGGAGAGGAACTTATGTTAGATTGCTTATGAAAGCCAGAATACCAGGTATGATTGTCCAAACATTCATAAAATGAACTTGTTTGTATAAGAATAAATATTTATGTGCGTTAATGAAAGTATTTTAGAGTCACCCCACTTTATGGCTCAGCTAATTAATTTCAGTCCTCTAAATAATGAAATTATTTGAAATAGGAAGCATGTCCAATGCACTGAGTGTCTTGTTTCCCGGATTGGCACAGTGTCTGGCGCATCATAAGCACACAATAAATACTTGCTGAAAGAACGAATGAAAAAATGAATGAATGATCAGCTTTGTTTTCCCAATCTATTGCAAGTTCTTTTAAAACAGGGAACTGGTCTTTTTCTGTATATATCTCAAGTACCTAGCACTGTGCTACCTCAGTCAGACTCAGCTAAGTCATAGATATTTTCACGTTTGCAGATGATTTTTCAAACAAATGAATGAATAAGTGAATGAATAAACTAATGCATAATAAAGAAGCCACTATGTATGTCCATAGTGACATACATCTAGAAGACATAAAATGCATTTTAAATGTGTTCTTAAATGTATTAAATCAGATACATCTGTGTATATGAAAAAAAATCTTTTTGCTAAAAGGTCAATTTTATTAGCTTAAAATAAAACATGGCAGATGCAAAACTTATATTCAAGCACTTTGGGAGGCTGAGGTGGGCAGATCGCTTGAGCTCTGGAGTTCAAGACCAGCCTGGGCAACATGGGGAAACCATGCCTCTACAAAAAATATAAAAATTAGCCAGGCATGGTGGCATGTGCCTGTAGTCCCAGCTACTTGGGAGGCAGAGGTGAGAGGATTACTTGAGCCCAGGAGGTGGTAGTTGCAGTGAGCCTGAGCCGAGATCACAGCACTACACTCTAGCCTGGGTGACAGGGTGTGATCTTGTCTCAAAAAAACGAAAAACAAAAAATGTATATTCAATTATTTTCATTCTGTGGTTTTTGCTGACATTTTGATAGGAGAAGCCTTACCTCCAATAGAATTCTTTACATATATTGAAACATTTTCTTGTGAAAAAAAGGACCTATTTAAAACATTTAATGATAATATTTAAAATGTTTTAGCAGTGAAAACATCAGATACACAATGGTTTAAAAACCCTAAATTACATAGTTTAATGATAGTTGTCTAATTTAATGGGGCTTTTTTTCCCCATTACAAAACATATGCATTCATCAAACTCAATATAGGATGTCTTGCCTTATTTTGTGCTGCTATAATGGAATACCAAAGACTAGGTTATTTATAAAGAACAGAGATTTATTTCTTACAGTTCTGAAGGCTGGAAAATCCAAAATCAAGGGGTTTGCAACTGGACAGAGCCTTTATCCCATGAGGAAGGTGGCAGGGCAAGAGAGCACATTCATGAAAGAGAAAGAGAGATAAAGGAGGGATAGAGAGAGCCAGACCTCATCTTTTTATCAGGAAGCCACTTCTGAGATAACTAACGCACTCTTTTAATAATCACATTAATTCATTCATAAGGGCATAGCCCTCATGAGCTAATCACCTCTTAAAGGTTCCACTTCTCAGTGCTGTTACTTTGGGAATTAAGTTTCTAACACATAAAGTTTGGGAAATATATTCAAACCATGCATATGGTAAAATATGCTTTTATCATCCATATATGTTGTAAAAATTTTCATATAATGATTTTACTTCCCTTTTTAGAGACTGAAAATATGGGCAATTTAGTAATGGACTTCATAGAGTTTGTGTTCAACTATTCAAAATGTCTTTTTAATAGTGTTTGCATTTTTTCCACTCAGCATATATTTATTGAATAACTCTTGACTGTACGGCAGTGTTACATATTTTGGCCTTATAGCAGTCAATAAAACTGACAAGGTTTCTACTCTGATGAATCTTGTATGTTAGTGAGAGTAAGCATATAATAGACAAGTAAATATATGAAGATATCAATTTCAGATGCTGGTAAATACTATGAAGAAATTAAGATAGGATAATTAGAAAAAGAATGTTAGTTTCTGATACAGTAAGTTTGAGGCTCTTAATAAGGATTCACATTTTCTTGACAAATTATCTACTTTTAAACCATTTGCAGATAATGCAGTAGATTGAGCTCTAATAAAATCCTATTAGCCATTCCTCTTTAGAAAAATTGGATGGATTACTTTTTCTGAGATAAGATCTGTCACAAAAAAAGTTTTAGTGTGACAGAGTTCTCCTTATGTAAACACTTTGATGACTATCTTAAATTAGGTCAAGCAATATTTTAAGACTTTAAATTAAAGATGAAGGGAAACAACATAATACGGTGAGCAGAGCTCTTGACTAGAAGTTTGTAGCTCATATTTTAAACCTGATTTTTCTGCTAATGAAGGCTATGACTTTGGATACCATCTTACTTGTGAGTTTCAACTTCATTTGTGGAAATGAAGGCTTTGGACAAGATGATCTTTCAGGCATCTTAAAGCTTAACGTTGTTATTTATTATTATTTTTAGACACAAAAGAAAATATCAGTGTTGCAGATACTCTTCAAAAAGTTTGGGCTATATTGGAAATGAATTTAGAACAGTATGCAGTTTCTCTCTTAAGGTAAAGCAGTCAAATGATATTTTTATTGCAGTATATTGTCCTTTTGTCAAAGTCCAGTTTGAATACTACCATATTTGTTGAGAGCTCCCCAGTCACTGCAGCTAGAACCACACCATTACTTCGGACCTTCCACAATATTTTATCTGAAACATTTCTATGGTACTTGCTACTTTTTGTCTATGTTTTAATTGCACAGAACTAAAATTCTGAGCAGAAAACCTCTAGGAGCAGAACAAAGTTTCCTTAAATCTTATGGTACTGAGAAGACAAAAATTAAAGTTTAGGACCTGATAGCAGATGAGATCCCAGTCAACAAATAGTCAGATGAAATCCTTGGAGGACAACACTTTCTAAACAGGGACAAGGCATAGGTAGATTGAACCTTAGAAAAACTGCATTCTAACCATAACTCATGTCCAACAGTCAAGCTAACCTGAAAAAAACAGAAAAAAATTACACACCCACTCACCTCCCCCCCAATATATACACACACAGTACATTATGGAAAATATGTGGAACCATACTCTCTGGTGATTTAGATTTCAGAGGTGGCAGAAAAAAAACCTCTAAACATGACTGTTATGAAAATGAGCAAGAAAATAAATAATAAAGAAAATAGATTAAAAGTTTGAGAATTTAATAAAACACAGACAAATGGAAAGTACATCAATGAACATTTTAATAACCAAAATTAGGAACTCAATGAATTTAACCACAGATTAGGCACAGTAGAAGAAGAACTTAGTGAACTGGGTAATATGTCAATAAAAAGTATCTCAAGTGAAGCTAAGAGAAAATGAGTGGAAAATAGCATAAGGGACTTGTGAGGCATTCTCAGAAAGCTTAGTGTGTAAGTAATTGGAATGACAGAAGGTACAAAGATAACAGGTGAGAACTTTCCAGAACTGATAAAAGACATCAATTTACATTTTCAGGAGACTCTGCAGACCCCATGCAAATTACTTGATTAACCTTTACTCCAGAACCCATTTCCTGAAAGGGTTACACTTTTGCCTAAAGTTTTAATTGTATGAATGCACATAAGGAGCACAAACCCTCTTTTCCAACCTGCTTTTGTATTTTGGGGCTACCAGGAGGAGATCTCTAGGTCAGATCTTACACCTAATTTTCATGAAGGCAATGTGCTAAAAAGTTAGTGTTCCTATTAGAGAATAGGATCAGTACACCAGGGAGGTGTATTTGAAACACTAGCATAATACCTTCAGGGGATTGTCGTTCTTCTCCATGTGATCTTCCCACTACAGCCAAGACCATTTCACGGAATCTCAGCTCATATCTGATACAGAGGCCATGCTCTTTCAATGCTTTGAGTTCTACATACACATTTCTTGGACAGATAAAACCAAAAAGTCTGTTATTTAAACTCAAATGCCAGTGGCATCCAAAGCTACCTTATCCTAACAGGCATTAATTCTATGGTTAAGAGCACATAATTTGACACAAGACCTGAAGCTAACCCCAGCTCTACTAATTATTGTTATCTAAGATAAGATTCTTATTCTCTCTAAACTTAATTTTTATATATAGCATAGGGATAATAATATTTACTGTATAGTTCTATTCCCTCTTAAATCTGTAAAGACAAATTAAGGTAGACAGGAAAAGTACTTAGCACAATGCCACAGATTGAATCATTACAAAAAAGTAGCCATTGTAAACGTTGGTATTGTCATTACTACTACATGTGGAACTTTGAGGTTCTGAAGCCTAGCCTTTCATTCTCAACTCTGAAGGGGAAGAACTTCCCCCAAGTCAACTTGGGGAAGACTGAGTTTACCAATTTATGATTTAGTCTTAAGATTGAATCCCATTTGAATCCCATTTCATCTTTTATTATTATTTAGACGGAGTCTCGCTCTGTCGCCCAGGCTGGAGTGCAGTGGCGCGAACTGGGCTCACTGTGAGCTCCGCCTCCTGGGTTCACGCCATTCTCCTGCCTCAGCCTCCCGAGTAGCTGGGACTATAGGTACCCACCACCACGCCCAGCTAACTTTTTGTATTTTTAGTAGAGACGGGGTTTCACCGTGTTAGCCAGGATGGTCTCGATCTCCTGACCTCGTGATCCACCTGCCTTGGCCTGTCAAAGTGCTGGGATTACAGGCGTGAACCACCACGCCCAGCCGAATCCCATTTCATCTTAACAATTCAATCCAATTGTGTGGATGCACACAGAGAGAACAGACCCTCTTGTACAAGTTGCTTCTGCATTGTGGAGCCTATCATAGGAAAATCTGTGGGTCAGATCTTGCACCCAATTTTCTTGCAAATGATGTCTAAAAAACAAACTCCCCTGTGAGGCATCGTATCAGATAAAAATCTGACTAAATTGAAACCAATTCTTAATTAAGACTAAATCTTCCAACTCAGGTATATCACCCTGGGTCATTCAAAATATTCTATATAGTTCATCAGGATTTTGATGGCCCTACATTCATTAAAAGGGTAGAATGTTTAAGGGGAACAGTGACAGTCTGGGAAGACCAGAAATCACACCCTCATTTTAGAATGGTGACAGGTCCCGTTACAGTCAATTCCCACTGCGACGAGCTTAATTCCTATGTTGGTTGAGCCAACATCCTTGTATAGATTAGGCCAGCCCTCTGTGATTTACAGGGATGTCCTGCATTGACAGACCTGCACTTTATAGCTCCTAGTTAGAATTATCATACCATTGATCATCCAAACTAGGACATTGACAAAAAAAGATGGAGAACTGTTAATAATTAGGCCAGGACTGTAAGTATAAACCACAGCTATCCCAGGCAAGCCAGGATATATGGTTACCCTATTATTTGTCCTTTTTACCATTTTAAAAGGCCTTTTAAACCCCTTCCAACTATAATCCTGTTAGTTTCCTCCTACCAAAAGCCTATGATCAACAAAAACCTAACAAAAACCAATGATGAAATGGAGTATGTGACTTTTGTCTTCCATGAGGACCACCATGGCTTTGCTTTCCACTGACAATCAATGAAAACATCTGCCTCTGGAAGATAAGAACACCTCTGGTTCTGTCTAGACCTCTAAAAGAGAATCATGTGCTATGGCCATAATGCTTCCATCTCAGCTAATACCTGAGACATCGTATAAAGGGCTTTATATTCCCAGTGCTACTAAGGGCACATCCAGTTTGTGGCAGAATAGGAGGGATAAGACCCAGAAAATCCATCACATCATCACTCCCATTATGTTCTGTAATATATCACAGCCTTCCAGGGGGAAAACGTGGAGAAACCTCAGCTCCATAATTAGTTTAGCAGTGTATACTCTACTCCCTTATACACTCAGAAATTATGCAGGAGGAAAGCCAGCCCTCTCCACTTGCACATGGCCTTAGATTTTTAAAATCTATTTTTCCAAACATATTTCTCACTTTAAACTCCATTTCAGTCTCCATTTTCTCTACTTTAATTCCAGGCCCTTTGGTGACTCTCACCCAGTTTTGTTGCTGGTTTGCCTGCTTCTAGTTTTTCTATCCTTATAGCTTCAACTTTGGTTCTGGTTTCCCACCTGTAAACTTTACTCCCTCAATCATGAATCATGCTCTCCTTTGAGAGCCTCAGATAACTTTGGGCACCTTTGACAGACATCTTTTGTGATTGACCTAGAATGGGTCCCCTTCCCTTGGCACCATGTATCAGGGACTACACAGACCCCCTTTGATCAAGATCTCAATCTAGCCAACAATGACTTGCAATATCTTATACTATTTTTTGTCATTTCTTTTTGTAAATAGAGTTTATCTTTAAAGTGGCTTTTGCCATTGATACATAATTTATTTTTATATTTCTAGACTAATGTTTAAAAGCAAGTGCAAGTCTTTGGAATCTTATCCGTGCTATCAAGATGAAGAAACTAAGATTGCTTTTGCAGATTATACTGTGACTTATCAAGAACAGCCACCAAATTCTTGGTTTATAGTATTCAGGTAAGTTGTTATATAATGACAAATATGTCTCTAAATGGCTTGCAATATCTGTATTTATGAATACTTATTTATGATAGTAGTAAAGGTATTAGCTTCTGGGTTGCCTTCATAAGTTAAAATTCTTCCACACTTGGCATTTTAAATGAGATATTATAGAAATTTTTACCTATTCTTTTCATCAAAATATGAAGAATGTTTAGTAATTATTAGAACCTTTTATGTTCATGATAAAAATACTATAACAAATTAATATGCTTTTAGTATAGAAAAAGATCCTTTAATTTCTAAGCAATAGTATATTTGGTAAAAGTCACAAATTACTTATAAAATTGATTTTTTAATAGAGTTTGCATTTACTTGACAAAATAACATATTAATAGTAATTTTTAAAATAATATAATATGTGTGCCTTTTAGTTATTTGGAACTTTGGATTTTTAAAAAAATTTCTTGGCATTAATGCAAATTTTTAACTTCCTTTAAGATTCATGTCAAGGGAAAGTTCATGCTTTTATAATTACAGAGAAACATTTTTGGTTCCTCAAGATATGATTTTGGTTCCCAAAATATATACTACACTTCCAATCTGTATCCTACATGTTGTTAATAATGACACAATGGAGCAAGTGCCAAAGGTGTTCCAAAAAGTGGTGCCTTATCTTTATACCAAGAATAAGGTAGGTATAAAATTTATTCTCCACATATAATAGAAAGGCAGTGAAAAGTCACCAGCTTGTAGAGGGTCCTGAAGGGAGGGCAGAGTTGTTTTTAATCTACTTAACAGGCAAATAAGGCCCCGATCTTTCACTATAGAAGTCCCATATATTTAACAGTAGGAGATATTTAATGTAAATGCTAAAGCATTCTTTACCTCTCAATGCTCTTTCTTCTTCTTCCAAAAGAAAATATGACAAAAGAAATCATTAGAAATTCTAATTATTGAAATTTAAGAAACATATAAATGCTTAAAATAGAAATGAATCTAAAGAGCTCCTTTAGCCTTATCCCAAAACCAAATCAGATGATTATCTTTGTTTCCCACTGGGTTTTTATTCTACTCCTGTGTATTTCAGAAAATTGTAGTCACATAAGCCACCAACCATCACCACCTCATTGTGAGGGCTACATAAATTCCTTTACCAGCCAGAGGCACTTGGGGACCTTACTGTGGCTACATTATAGACCCTCATCTCTGACCTTCACTCAAACCACATTGCTTCTCTGTTTATTTAAATCTCATATTTTGTCTTTTCAGTCATTTCCTCTAAGAGAGAACCACAACAAATGATAATGTATACCTAGCTGGCTATGAAGAGGGCTGTTTTAGCTCTGATCTTCCATTCTGCAGCTTTATGTCTTTGAACCTCTTCATTTTTCTTTTTGAGTTATGTCTGTACTTGACTTCTGAGATTCATTTCAGCCTATGATTCTATACATTATTTTGTGTAAATTAGAACATACTTATCTCATGAATACTGCTTTTGTGTAAATGAAGAATACATTTAAAAATGTATTAACTCCATAAAAATCCTAATAGCTCTTTCACGGTGTCTTAGAGATTTTAGGAAACATTTTAAAAATAAGGACAATTAAATTTTTGATGAAACTACTTAACCCCATTGATACATATGTGTGTATATGTGTATATTATATACATATATAATCTGCTTTCTTGAAATTTTTTTACCATTTTATTATAATTTAAAAGTTGTATATGTTTCATTAAACCCTTAGCATGTTTTTCTATCATTTTTAATAAGAGATTTTTTATATTGCAATCAGATTTTATTAAATTTGATGATATTATCAAATTGTAACTTGGGCTTATTTTTATTTTGCATTAAATTTGGAAAATTTAACATTTACATTTTATAAGCAAATCTGATAAACATCAATATTTTTGTGTGCAGTTATCTATGTTTGGAATTATACACGTAAACATAATTTTTAAAAACTCACTTGATTAAAGTCAATGAATCAGTATATTATTTTTACTTATCGTTCTTGTTAATTACCTTGAAAGGGCATTTACATATCACTTAAAATTTTATTTTGCTAATAAAAATTCAATTCCTGTACATCAAACATGTATTTACAAACTTTATTTGACCCACACAATTTCCTTTTATACTATATTTATTCTTCCCCATGTCCTAATAAATGATATCTCTAAACCAACCTTGTCCAACCCGTGGCCCATAGGCTGCATGCTGCCCAGGAAGACTTTAAATATATCCCAACACAAATTCGTAAACTTTCTTAAAACATTATGAAATACTTTTGTGATTCTTTTTTTTTTTAAGCTCCTCAGTTTAGTTAGTGTTAGTGTATTTTATGCATGGCCCAAGATAATTCTTCCACTGTGGCCCAGGGAAGCCAAAAGATTGAACACCTCTCCTCTAAACCTGACCTTTCTGCAGCAGAATGCCTTGGGTTAAACCAAACTACAGCGCTAGTTCTTCATGAACAAATTTGTCCACACACCAGTAGATTATTTTTTGAATGTTTGTTTTTAAAGTTTGAGTTAGACTTCCTTTTGAATAGAAACAGTTTATTTAATTTGTGATTAGAATTTAAAAGTCACAAAGATTAAGAGGAAGAAGATGATTTAAAGGGAGACTCTATCAAGGTTATAGATGTCATCAAATTCTAGCAATGAATTCTGTATTACTAGGTAAATATACTAATGCTAGTCTTGAATACTTCATTTTGGAAGAGACCTTCTTTAAAGAATATTTGGTTGAACCAAGTACGAATCTGATTATTATTTACATCTAGCATACTTCCTTGGGCTGGGATGGGTTTGGTTTTTGTTTTAGAAATTCCATTGTAGACCTCCCTCTCTAGATTAAGCTTGAATTTTTCAGATAGGTCTAAGTGATACATTTTTAGTCAACGTTCAGAAGAACATTCTAGCTCCACTTAAAACTATTATTTTTAAGTTGTAAATTGATATTGCAGCAAACATACTTCCTGTCTCATATTTTATCTCTTCAGCCCTCTCATTCTAGCCAGCTCTGTTTAGAAAAAAAGTTAAGGCTGGGCACAGTGGCTCATGCCCATAATCCCAGCACTTTGGTAGGCCAAGGTGGGTGGATCACCTGAGGTCAGGAGTTCGAGACCAGCCTGGCCAACATGGCAAAAGCCCGTCTCTACTAATAATACAAAAATTAGCCAGGCGTGGTGGCGTGCGCATGCAGTCCCAGCTACTAGGGAGGCAGAGGCAGGAGAATCACTTGAACCCAGAAGACGGAGGTTGCAGTGAGCCATGATAATGCCACTGCTTTCCAGCCTGGGTGACAAGAAGAAAAGACATCTCCAAAAAGAAAAAAAGTTAAAAGTGGAGAAATTGCTGAGGAGAATGTCAAGTTGTATGAATAGAAAAATAGCTTCAGTGGACTCTTTTGTGCTGCAGTTTTCCTCTCTTCATAATTCTTCATCTTTGAACATTTATCCAAACAACCTTTGCTCCTGCTAAAATGTGGTTCCCAGAACTGAAAGCTGCCTCTGAAAGTAATTCTGACCCACAAAACATAAACACGATCATTGCTCCATCGTTTTGTACCCTGTGATTGCACCAGTCTTTGGGTACCTACAAGGCATGTTGATATGGTGGATTCAGGAGACACCTCAAGAGAGAACATCTTTGGCTGGCTAGATAATGTCTAAAACTCTATTAAGAAGTTATATAACTAGCAATCTTAGGTGGGAATTTTGTGGCTAATTCTGCCCAGCAGGCTCATCCAGAGGCATCCTGGCCCATATGAAATTCACCAGAGGCCTTGACATATGCCTGCCTGAAATTCATAAACACCATGTCTGCAACTTTTACCTGATGTTATGTCTTCTAATCTTATGAAAAAATTAAATAAGTTTTGTTTCCAATAAACTCATGCTGGCTTTAAGAATAGGTTTTATCTTTGAGGTTCACATGAGACATCCTTTTTATGAGCTGCAGCAGAACTCTGAGAAGCACTATTATTAAACTTACTAATCTGTGGTTTGCAGAGTATATATTCTTCTTAAGTTTGAAAAATCAGAATTTTTTGCTCTATTTTTTTTCATAAATACTCAAGACCATACACTGTAATTCAGAATACTAGTCTATGGGATTCCTCAATACTCAGTACTCGATTATATAACTCTTTTACTACTGAATCCATTTAGAATAGCCAAGTTCTGTCCTGTAATCCTATCACTGATTTAGCTTTGGATTTTCACTTACCAATATCTATCCCACCATTTAATAACTTTTTCCTTTATAATTATTCTGAGTCTAAGCAAAAACAAAATAATTTTGCTTTGCCTCTTTAATTCATTAGTACAATGAACTCAAATAATAATAAAAATATCAATACATATGTGCATTCCACTTTGCAAATAAAAATGCTTTATTATACATTTTTTTACTTGCCCCAAACATGATGTCATAAAGCCCTTATTGGTGTTGCAATTCTCATCTCATTATGGGGATTGGAATTCCAGCTAATATTTCTAGATGCATATGAAACTTTTTAAAAATTCATTCTGGCTTATATATATCTAATTTTTACTTCTAGAAATCTAAACATACCAGAGAGCTATCTGTGGACAGAGTACAGCTGGAAGACAAATCTATCTTTTTATTCTTTATTAGGGGCATCTGGAATTATAATCTCACAATTATTCGAACATTTGCGTCTATTATGATATCATGCTTTTGATTCACTGACTTCTTAGCCAGCTATCCAATTATGTTAAACCAAGCTCTTCCCCATCGTAAAGTAAGCCATTCCCAGGCTCTTGAGCTGCCCCTTTTCTGCAATCTAAAGAGCTCATCCTCAATCACACATCTGGGTTCTGTGGAATCAAATCAGCTATTAATTTTACAGTTTTACCTGTCATGGCAACAGAATACATTTCTTTGAACTCTTCTGCTTCTCTTACTTCACTGTTCCAGAAAGATAGATCTGGGAGACAGTAGCTTTTGGGCTACTCTGGGATGGTGCAATGATAAAAATCTGCCATGGGAGGCATTAGAAGAATTAGAAGAGGACATAGTAATCATCTATTGTAGTTAAGCACTTTATTTTATAGTTAAGGAACCACACAAAGGAAAATATCACAGTTTATTGTTTTCCTGAAAACTTTGTAGGATAGTGCTTTCTAAGAGAAATTCCAAACATAATCCTAGTGATTCTATGTTTATTAAGAGATCTTGGGACCTATAGGTGTATCATAATAAGACATTTAGTACTATTAGATATTGTACATTTGAGAGAATAATGACGACGTAATTCATTTCTGTGTAATTTGTCTTTCTTATAGAAGGGATACACTTTCGTGGTGGAAGCATTTACAGGTGGCACATACGTAGCAGCCTCACGATGGAAACTGCGTCTCATTGGTTCTTGTGCTCCACTGCCATGCCTCTCTCGAGACTCTCCATGCAATACCTTTGCCATAAAGGAAATCCGAGATTACTACATACCCAATGATAAGAAAATTTTATTCAGGTACAAGTATATGACAGAAGGGGAAAGGCATTTTTTAAAAAAATATTAATATTTTAGGATAAAAATAAATTCTGCAGTAAAATCCTGAGTCGGTTTTGAATTTCAAATTCTATATTCTTTTTGGAAACAATTAATTGAGTGTAATGTGATTATGTGGGTGTTACATAAGATTAAGCCTGTATGGCTACGTATAATGGTAGAGAGATTTCCCTAAGTCTTCATCCTACTTGACTTTGATTAAAGATTCTTCATGACATGGCTTCCTCTTTCTGTGTTCTTCTTCTTCTGCTCCATCTCTGACTAGTATTTTGTGAGGGTTTATCAACCAACTCAGCCTTCTTTTTATGCTCATCTATGTGCAGTGTTCTCCTTAAACAGCCTAATCACGGATTCCACTCTCTTTCCTTAATCAGTCTTCAATGTCCCTGCACTATTTCCAGCCCTCATTATCTTCAGTCTATACAATTGTTTTGTTTCTGGAATCCATGACTCTACTATATTCCCTTTTCTGCACTTAATCAGTTTTTCCTCATTCTCCATATCCTTTTACATACTCATCCTTTACTTCCACAGTAATTGCCTTTCAACCACACATATTTAAATATGTGATTCTCCTGCTTTAAAACCTTTGATAACGTTCCATTGGCTACAAATAAACTCCAAAGCACATAGCATGTTATTTAGCATTCTTGAACAGATGCCTAACACAGTGCACTCTCCTGATGGAACTAGCGACCACCTCCTGATATACATGCCCAGAAATTTTATTTTGCTCAAGCATTTCCTCTTGTCTCATGTGTCCTGTCCCCACCTCTCCACTTAAAAAAAAAATCATCACCTTTAATGATAATTTTCAATAGTAAAATTCTTTGTGCTTAAACCTTCAAATATAATTAGTTGGCTCTGGTCATGTTCCTAAAGTCCTTTGTTCTCTCTGAGACTGTGACATATCAAATTCTATCTAGTTAATTTCACATTGGCCACTATGAGAATCAACACTGATTGAAGGCAAGAATCATTTATTTTCAACAGAGGACCTAACACAGTGCCTGATACATAATTGGCCTCCATTAACAATGTGTTGTTATTCAAGGAGTTGTTAGAATACTTATCTTCTCTTTTTAATATACACTTCTCTGCACAGAAAATTCGGAAAATATGTGTATTCCCAAGAAGGAAAGAAACACACCAATAACTAAAAATCGCAATTGTGATAAAATATTTTAACTACTATGATAGAAAACCATTGTATCACATGGCAAGGCCACTAATAGACTAAAAAGTGACACTTAACCTACTACCTAAATTATCCCAGAAGCTGGTATTAAAGTCATCAAGCTGAGTGGTGAGGAAGGTGAAGAGGGAGCTGCTTAGGTAGCATAAATGAAAGTTCATAAATTAAAGGATATACAACTTTTCTGGAAACTCAAGACATTGTTTTTTGTTTGCAGAGTTGGGTTTCGGCATGCTATAGTTAAGTAGTAAGATCAGAAAGTCAGCAAAAACTTTCTGAGAAGAGCCTCACTGGACAAGTATGAATTTTTACATTAGGAGCAAGGGGACTCTTTAAACGATTTTAAGAAAGATTACATTATCAGACGTGTTAAAAATTATGTCTGCATAGCATGAATTTTTAAAAATACATTATATATATATATATTTACATATATATATAATTTTTTTTTTTGAGACAGAGTCTCACTCTGTCACCCAGGCTGTAGTACAGTGGCACGATCTTGGCTCATTGCAACCTCTGCCTCCTGGGTTCAAGTGATTCTCATGCCTCAGCCTCCCAAGTAGCTGGGATTACAGGTGCATGCCAGCAAGCCTGGTTAATTTTTGTATTTTTTGTAGAGATTAGGTCTCACCATGTTGTCCAGGCTAGTCTCAAACTCCTGGCCTCAAGTGATCCACCTGCCTCAGCCTCCCAAAGTCCTGGGATTACAGACGTGAGCAACTGCACCCAGCCTATTAATTATATTTTACAACAGAAAAGATGTTAGAACTATATTATTTTAAAATTATATTTAATCATAAAAGACATGGAATATGAAAAAAAAAAAAACTTCACTCAAGGCAGCAGTGTGTTGAATGAATGGAAGTGGAGCATAACCGGAGGGAGAGAAACCAGGTAAAAGCTTTGAAACAACCCAGAAGTGAGATTATGGCAGTCTGAAGTAGGGCAGCATATTGACCTGTGAGGACTTCCATAACAAAAGTCCACACACTGGGTGGGTGATTTATGCAATAGCATTTATTGTTGCAGAGCTGTGGAAACTATTAGCACAAGTGTGAGATCAAAGTGTCAGCAGGGTTGGTTCCAACTGAGGCTGTGGGAGAGAACCTGTTTCATGACTTTCTCCTGGCTTCTTGTGGTTTGCTGGTAATCTTTGGTTATCCTTAGCTTTTAGAGGCATCACATCTATCTCTGCCATCATCTTCTCATGGTATTTTCCCCTGTGTGCCTCTGTTTCCAAATTTCCCTTTTTCTTTAGAGACAATCTCATTTTGTCGCCCAGCTGGAGTTCAGTGGTGCAATCATGGCTCACTAAAAACTCTTAACTCCTGCCTCAAGCAATCCTCTCACCTCACCATAGCTGGTACTATGGGCACATGCCACCATGCCCAGCTAATTATTTTTTAAATTTTTTGTAGAGACAGAGTCTTGCTATGTTGACCAGGCTGGTCTCAAACTCTTGGCCTCAAGCAATCCGCCTTCCTTGGCCTCCCAAAGTGCTGGGTTTGCAGGCATGAGCCACAATGCTCAGTCCTAAATTTCCCTTTTTTTATGAGGACACCAATCATACTGGAGTAGAGCCCACTCTAATGACTTAATTTTAACTTGATTCTCTGCAAAAGACCCTATCTCCAAAATAGGTGACATTGTGAAGCACTGGGGGTTAGAACTCCAACAGATCTTTGGTGGTAGGAGGGGACACAATTCAACCCATAACAGGCAGTGACAGTGAATCTGAAGAGAAGAAAAAGGATTTTAAGATACTGAGGTAAAATTGACAGCCTTGCTGGAGTTCTAGAGTTTGACTTGGGAAATGTTTGGATGATGTCTCTCATTTGCAAGGTGGGCCATAGGAAGACAACTGATTCCTTTTTAGTTTTTAAATGTGGTGGTCTAGTGAAATAGCCAAGCGATACTGCATAGGTAGTTCCACTGCAGACATTGATTTGGGAGTCATTATTCTGTTGCTGCTCATGGAAGTGCCCAGGAAGGTTTGTAAAATGAGAATCAGACCTAGGACAGAACATGAAGACTCTGATGTTTGGGGGAATGTCTGTCAATGGAAGCAAAGCAGCCCACAAATAGGAGGAAAAGTATAAAAGTTGCTGTGCTCATAGTGGAAGAGTTTTTAAAGGAGAAGGAAATCGAGGTCCAGTCAACACTGTCAAGTTCTCCTGAGAGGTAAAAGAAGATGAGAACGGAAGTTTCTATAGGATGGTGACAAACTCCTTGAAACCTTGGCAAGAGTAGGTTTAGCACTTGGTGTGTTAGTCCATTCTCACACTGCTATAAAAACATACCTGAGACTCAGTAATTTATGGAGAAAAGAGGTTTAATTGACTCACAGTTCTACAGTATGTACAGGAGGCATGGCTGGAGAAGCCTCAGGAATCTTACAATCATGGCAGAAGACGAAAAGGAAGCAGGAAGAGTCTTCACATGGCAGAGCAGGAGAGAGAGAGAGAGAAGGGGGAAGAGCTATACACTTTCAAACAACCAGATCTCATGAAAACTCACTCACGATCATGAGGACAGCAAGGGGAATTCCGTCCCCATGACCCAATCACCTCCTACACCAGGCTGCTCCTCTAACCCTGATTATCATAATTCAACATGAGATTTGGGTGGGGACACAGAGCCAAACTGTATCACCAGTGTTGGTGGTGGAGTACGCACGTGGAAGGTGGTAAGATGAGAAGAGTGGAAGCAGACAACTCTCCTTAGGTGCTGAGCTCGGAAGTTGGAAATGCAATAGATGCTGGCCTGCAAGGTGGGCTGAAAGTTGTGTTGGTTTGTTTTTTGCTTTGTTTTAATCTGTTTTAAAGATAGGAGAGAACTATACTTATGCACAAGCTAATTTCAAGGAGGAATAAAGAGTGGGGTTTATTTAAGACACAGGAGAGGGGCCAGGCACAGTGGCTCATGCCTGTAATCCCAGTAGTTTACAAGGCTGAGGCAGGAGGATTGCTTGATCCCAGGAGTTCAAGAATAGCCTGGGTAACATAGTGAGATCCTGTCTCTACAAAAAAATTTAGTTGAGCATGGTGGTGCATACCTGTAGTCCCAGCTATATTGGAGTCTGAGGCATAAATATCACTTGAGTCCAGGAGTTCGAGGTGCAATGAGTCATGATTGCACCACTGCACTCCAGCCTGTGTGACCTTTTCTATATATATATAGAGAGAGAGAGAAAAAAGTGTTGTCTTTTAGTATCGTCATATATATGAGAGACATAATACTCAGAAAAGCAAATTTCCAGAGAAATTAAAAGTTGATTGTGTCCTGAGCATTTGTGAGGAATCACCTAAAATGAGAACAAAAAGCCGACTCTTTAATTGCATTAAAAGGGGAGCAGGAAAGAATAGATTAGACTGCATGTTTCAAGTCTTTTTGCAAGAGGTTTCCAAACTATTGATGAGGGGTGAAGGTGGAGGCTGTGGGTACTACTTTAATTTCTCTGTATTTTTGTGAATCACAGAAATGCTATTACCAGTGAAGCTCCAAAGCCTTCTGCCAGGAGTGCTTTTTGTGTCATAGAGAGGGTTGACGTGGCAGTAGTTTGCAGATCTATTAGCAGGTTTGGTGGCGTTTAGGGCTATCAAGTTTTATATTTATTTATTTTTATTAAGTTCCGGTGTACCTGTGCAAGATGTGCAGGTTTGTTACATAGGTAAACATGTGCCATGGTGGTTTGCTGCACCTGTCAACCCATCACCTAGGTATTAAGCTCAGTATGCATTAGCTCTTTTCCCTGATGCTCTCCCACCCCCCACCCTCCCCCAACATGCCTTAGTCAGTGTTGTTCCCCTCCCTGTGTCCATGTGTTCTCATTGTTCAGCTCCCACTTATAAGTGAGAATATGCAGTGTTTGGTTTTCTGTTCCTGCATTAGTTTGCTGAGGATAATGGCTTCCAGCTTCATCTGTGTCCCTGCAAAGGACATGATCTCATTCCTTTTAATGGCTGCATAGTATTCCATGGTACATATGTACCATATTTTCTTTATCCAGTCTACCATTGATGTGCATTTGGGTTAATTCCTTGTCTTTGCTATTGTGAATAGTGCTGCAGTGAACATATGCATGCATGTATCTTTATAATAGTATGATTTATATTTCTCTGGATATATACCCAGTAATGGGATTGCTGGGTCAAATGGTATTACTGGTTCTAAATCTTTGAGGATCACCACACTGTCTTCCACGATGATTGAACTAATTTATATTCTCACCAACAGTGTAAAAGAGTTTCTATTTCTCTGCAACCTCACCGGCATGTATCGTTTCCTGACCTTAATAATCATCATTCTGACTGGCATGAGATGGTATCTCATTGTGGTTTTGAATCACATTTCTGTAATGATCAGTGATGTTTAGCTATCTTTTATGTGTTTGTTGGCCACATGTATGTCATTTTTTGAGAAGTGTCTGTTTATATGCTTTGTAGGGCTATCAAGTTTTATAAGTGACTGCTTATTACATCTAAATAAAAAGTTATATTTTTTAAATCTAGGATTTTGTGATAATAAAAGTTCTATTTCCTTTTGGTTTACAGTACTATATTGGGCTCCTTTGCCAAAGTCTATAATAACTCTAGTATTTTCAGGATGTTAGTGAACTTTACAAAGTAGTTTTACTTTTAGGTTATCATATCAGAAAATTAGGCAGTTTTCCTTACTGTATTAGTCTGGTCTTGCACTGCTATAAAGAAATACCTGAGACTGGGTAATTTCTGAAGAAAAGAGGTTTAATTGGCTCACTGTTCTACAGGCCGTACAGGAAGCATAATGCTGGCATCTGCTCAGCATCTAGGGAGGCCTCAGGAAGCTTCCAATCATGGCAGAAGAGGAATGGGGAGCAGGCACATCACATGGCCAGAGCAGGAGTAAGAGAGAGAGAAAGGGGGAGGGGGATACACATGTTTAAACAACCAGATCTCATGACAACTCACTCACTGTCATGTGAATGGCACCAAGTAGATGGTGCTAAACTATTCGTGAGAAACCTGTCTCCAAGATCCAATTACCTCTCACCAGGCTCCACCTCCAACAGTGAGGGTCACAGTTTGACAGGAGATTTGGGCAGGGACATATATCCAAACTATCTCACTGACCTGAGAGAAAGACCAACATACTTGCTTATAATGTTAACTTTTTTTCTTTACAGATATTCAGTTAAAGTTCTAACACCACAACCTGCTACAATACAGGTACGCACATCCAAACCAGATGCATTCATCAAGCTGCAGGTCCTAGAAAATGAAGAAACTATGGTGAGCTCCATTGGAAAAGGCCAAGCTATAATCCCAGCATTTCACTTCTTGAAGAGTGAGAAAGGTTTGAGCTCCCAGTGTAAGTGTACCTTTATGAACAGGATAGTTAGATTCATAAATGGATATTTATGTTTTCATGACACTTTAAAAATGAAAATAAAGTAGCAAGTAACCACTTAAATTATGAAACTTGATAGTACAGTAAAATATTACAAGTATAGCATTTGCATGTCAAATTAGGCTCTGAAAATCAATACAGGTTTATTTTAAAGCCTTTTCACCTTGGAGAAAAATTTGCTTTCCTATTACATGAGCCTTCTTAATAAGAAGTCAAATTTTATTATTTTGAAAGAATATTTTTACTTTTTTAAATTCCTAATTCATTATTTTCAGAAAATATTCTACTTACTAAAATTAACAAAAACTAAAGTTATTACTTTCAATATACTATTCTCAATGAGTTATTAAATAAATAAAATAATTTTGGAAATAATCGTTAGCAGTGCTACTCTGAAGTGTATTACTTAGTTATGTTAGTAACTTGATTCTGACTGTAAGAATCACACATTACCAATGTAGCATATTTGGAAAAATAGAAAATTAAAAACAAGGGAACAAGAAATGCCTTATAATCGTGCTACTCAGAAAAAAAAAGTTAATATTTTACCTTTTTTGCCAAAACACACGAAATATTTTGGCTTTTATGCCTTCTTTCTCCATTTTTGCATTTAGATTTTAAGCAAAACTGAGTTCTTACCTATTTTGCCCATTGATATTTCTTCTTTCTTAAAATAATAACTTTATTTATTTTTTGTGGCCTTGGCTGGGACCTCCAAACCAAGGTTAAATAAGTGATGATGATGTATTTCCTTTTCTTAAGGCGGAACACTTGGGACATTTATCATTTATTATCTTTTTTGGTGGCTTCTAATAATTAGACTTTATGAAACTTGAGAAAGTTCCTTCTATTGATAGCTGTGAATTTTAATATTGAATGGGTTTGGAACATTATTATTTTTTGTTGTTGTTTATAGAAATCATCAAATTTTACTCCTTTGAGTTTAATAAATTTAGTTTGCATTTTGAATCACTCTTGCATTCTTAGAATAAAACCTATTTGGCCATGGTGTTTTAACATACTCCTATGTTTAGAATATATAATTTTACTCAGTTTGCTGGATCATAATCAAAACTTTGTATCTCTATGAGAGTTTTTTTCTCTATGTGCACCCGTACATTATTCTTTTCTAGTTCTCAAGCTAAAATTATAATGAATACTTGAAATTAATTTGAGAACTTGTTAGTTTTTCTATTTTTCAGTCTTTTAAATTCTCCAGGATTCATTTCTTTTTAAAAAATTTATTAGATTTGTCCTCAAAACTTTCTAAATCTGATGTTTTTAGGGGAGAGACATTTATTTGTTTTTTTACTATTTAAGAAAATAATTTCAAAGGTTATTTTTTAACTGCCTTTAATTTTTATAGAATATATTTTTAGTGAAAAGTACAGCTTCATTTCGATTTTCCAATTTATCTGCATAAATTTGCATAAGAATTTAAAAAATTTTTAAATATCTTCTCAATAGGTTTGTATAATGTATTCTTTATTTATTTTTAATTTATTCCTAATCAGACTTTTTTGAACTTACTCTGTATTATTGGTCTTTTCTTAGAAAGAATTGGATTTATTATTCAAACCCGAATGGCTCTTTTAGATTTATAATCTACTTCATCAATATTTATATTTATCTTTTAAAACCCTGTCTCTACTTTTAAAATTTAGTCAAATGTTTTTTTCTTCTAGCTTTGCCAGTTGCAATTTTAGTTCATGTTTTAAATCTTGTTTTTAAATGAATATACTTAATGCTATACATTTTTCTAACTCTGGCTACATATGTTTTATTATATTTTATATCTTAGAATGCTATAAAATTTTTATGTAGTGTTATGTTAGCCATGGGCTATGATTTATTTTTTACTTTTTCTTTCACCTTAGCATTTATAACATTTTTAGAATTCCTAAATAATAAAATTGCTTTATTTAGCCTATTTCTGTTAATTTCTAATTGAATTCTGTGGAGTTAGAAAGTGTAGATATATTTTCTACTTTGAGGATTGGATTGGTGTTTTTCCAGTTTCCTGATTCAAATCAAGTTTGATTACTGTCCCACTGAGGTTTAAAAAAACTCTAATTTTGGAGGTAGTTTGATGTCTAAATGCACACATACAATTTCATAAAAGTCAAACTTGCTAATTATGATATGTAAAATGTCAAGATTGTCATTTATACTTTAATTGGTGTGTAAATTTCTTAGTGATGTGTATTAAGATCACCTATTTTTATTTTTAAATGTGTGATAACATCTCTAACTCTAATATGTTTAGTTTTACATATTTATATGCTATGTTGCTAGTTATATAAGTTTCATATTTGCTTTATATTTTTCATGTTTATTTTTAAAATAAACATAAAGCAACCTTCTCTTAACTTTAACAGGATTTCTTATCACTGATTCTTCCTTTTGTTATTCTTCCTTTTGTTATTATTTGCCTGTTGATACTGTTCATCTGTTTAGTTTTCCATCCTCTACATGTTTTTGCTGTGAGTCTTTCTCCTGTAAATGGATATTTTTTCTACACAATAATATATGGACTGGCTTTGTGCCCCACCCAAATCTCATCTCAATTTATAATCCGAATTGTAATCTCCACATATTGGGAGAGGGACCTCGTGGGGGGTGATTAGACCATGGGATGCTATTCCCACATGCTATTATCGTGATAGTGAGTTCTCGCAAAATCTGATGGTTTTATAAGGGGTTTTTTTCCCCCTTCACTCTGCACTTCTCTCTCCTGTCACCATATGAAAAAGGATGTGTTTGCTTCCCCTTCCTCTTCTGCCATGACTGTAAAGTTCCCTCAGGTCTCTTCAGCCATGTGGAACTGTGTGTTAAACCTCTTTCCTTTATAAATTATCTAGTTAGGCAGTTATTTTTAGCAGTGTGAGGACAGACTAATATAAAATGCAAGATTCTTGTCTCTAAAATGGGGGACTGCAGTCCATTTACATTAATTTTGATGTGTATGTTTTTTTTGAATTATTCCATCACATTATATTTCTTAATTGATTACATCGTCTAGTTGACCTTTGCAAAGCTATTTCACAATCAGCACCCTTCCTGAACTTTTTCCCCAATAGTGTTTATTTTGATTAAACCTACAAGCAAATTACTAGAAATAACTGTCATTTTTCTATATGTAAAAATCTTTATATCCCTTTTCTACCTAATATCTGTATTTTGTTTGTTTGTTTTGTTTTAGTTATATAGGTGGGCATTCCAGAGCAATACAGATTCTAGTGGTAACACTGACTTTTGACTCCCTGTCCCTCTCTCTCTTTAACAACTACTGGCAAGTTAGGGAGTATAAGCTGAGCAACAGGTCACTGCAAATTGTTTGATATCCCATCATCTTACACAGGCTTCAGTAGCGTGAGCCTCTGTCTTTTCCCAGTCCAGTGTTCTATCCAGGAACTGCTCCTAGCTAGTGGGATGAAGGGTACTACTGAAGGATTTATTATTTACACTAACTTGACTGGAGGCACTCAGTCTCTAATACAAATCCTTCCTATCATTCTCCCCAGAGCTTTCTGCAAGATAGACCTTGCCACGTGTGGCTCTACTTCTGAGTGTTGTTTCCTAAATCAGTTTTTGGTTTCGATCACTAACATCGGGTAAGAATCCCATTTCCAGGGAGACAAGGAGTACAGTTCGGGCTGTGACCTTAATCAAGATTTTAACACTGCTTATTTGAAATCTGTCTGTGTTTTTTATTTATCTCATTATTATGATTTATAGAATGTAAAATATTACATATACGCACCTCTGATTATTTTCTCCCTATTTCATTCTTTCCATATTTCTAGTCTGACTTTCAAGTTTCTTCTGATTTTATTGCATAACTCATTGTAATTGTGCTCGCTAAACATAATTTCCATCCTCCCACTGTACCAATATATTTCCCTTCTAAATGCCCCAATAAATAGTACTACCCACTCGACATCAACGTGTTCATCATTATTTTGTTCCTAGATTTTTTTTTTTTTGAGATGGAGTCTCACTCTGTCACCCAGGCTGTAGTGATCTCAGATCACTGCAACCTCCACCTCCTGGATTCAAGTGATTCTCGTGCCTTAGCCTCCCAAGTAGCTGGGATTACAGGTGTGTGACACCACACCCGACTAATTTTTGTATTTTAGTAGAGACAGGATTTCATTCTGTTGGCCATGCTGGTCTCAAACTCCTGACCTCAAGTGATCCACCTGCATCAGCTTCCCCAAGTGCTGGGATTACAGGTGTGAGCCACTGTTTCTAGATTTATTTTGAATGCCTGTAATGATTTACCCACAGTTCATCAACAAATATGATTGAGGGAATTTGTTAAAGAAAACTCTTTTATATGTTTCACCATTTACAAAATTTAATTTATAAAACATATTTACTTTTATCAAATGTTTTTTACAATTTGGATTTCCCCATTTGATTTATAGTTATAATAAATTATATAAATATTTTCAATATTCAATAATATTTGCTATTTTAGAATAAACCCTAGTTGATTGTGGTGTTTCAATAGTAGTAGATTTGGTTTACAATTATTTTATTGGGAATTTTTTTTTATATTATTATACTTTAAGTTTTAGGGTACATGAGCACAATGTGCAGGTTTGTTACATATGTATCCATGTGCCATGTTGGTGTGCTGCACCCATTAACTCATCCTTTAGCATTAGGTATATCTCCTAATGCTGTCCCTCCCCCCTCCCCCCACCCCACAACAGTCTCCAGAGTGTGATGTTCCCCTTCCTGTGTCCATATGTTCTCATTGTTCAATTCCCACCTATGAGTGAGAACATGCGGTGTTTGGTTTTTTGTCCTTGCGATAGTTTACTGAGAATGATGGTTTCCAGTCTCATCCATGTCCCTACAAAGGACATGAACTCATCATTTTTTATGGCTGCATAGTATTCCATTGTGTATATGTGCCGCATTACAAGAGAAGTATACATAAGTATTTTAAACCAATTTTTATAGGTTTACTTCTGGCCAAGAAAGATACAGAAAAATTGAGTGGAAGGGTAACTGGGTCAGAGATCAGAAACTGATCCAAAAGTAGAGCCAACATCTATAATGGCTCTTATTTTACATGATATTTCTATTTTACCATTAGTATTTCCAGATGAACTTTAATACAATTTTTCAAGTTTTCTCAAAACACACAGAAATCATTGTTTTTCTTCTGACTGCCTTGAATATATAGATACTATAATTTAAGGAAACTGACATTGTTACAGTATCAAATTTGCATGCAAGGAAAGTCTATTTCCATTTATTCATGACCTCTTCTATGTTTCACAGAAAAAGATTAAAAGATTTCTCCACATGATAGAACTATTTCTGTGCATTAGATAATTTCTTCATTTAGACTTCAAACAGGGTGTCGTTTTTAAATTCATGCTATTAATTTGTGTCTATGAGTGATATAAAAGACACTGAATTTAAAAATAAACACTTTTCCTTGGCTTCTCTTGGAAACAAATCTATTTACATATCCTTTACTGTATGTATTTCTGGAGTACCCCCACATAAATACTAATAGTTGCAAAAAATCTGTGTGTGTGTCTTTACAGGATATCAAGGTACACACTACCTTGATAGGTATCCTGTACACAAACACTCTTACCACATGCTAAAGGAAAGACAAAACTTCATTGCAAGGATGCAGAAGTTCAAAGTGAGCCAGTCACAGATCTTATATACAGACTTCTTTATATCTGTTTTGTATCATATCATAGGAATTTACAGAATATCTGTATATCTTATAATGTTTCAATAACAAAATCTTATACTAATACTTATGGTATAAGGTCAATATAAAATTTGTAATTTTGAATATTTTGTAAAATTTCTAATTTTAAAATTTTTAATTTGGGAAATTTATAATTTTCCATAAAATTTACATTCTAGATAACTGAGTATTTGAGGAAGCCCTATAGACTAGGAATAATACAATATTTTATTTCATATGGTTATATAAGGCTCCTACAGAGAATGATCTGTGATATGCCCAATCTTTAAAATTCAAGGATGAATTTTAACAAATAACCTGTGTGTCTAATTTTCTGAATGTGTACATGCATATATATTAAATAAATGTTTAGAAGTAGAACTCCTAGGTCAATGAATGGGTACATGCATTGTTATTCTCTTATACATTGTCCAGTTGCCCTCTACTGGAGTTTGAGTAAATTTATCCTCCTTTATTCGTGCTCCCCTGACTTGACAGAGTTATATTTCTTGACTTTTGTCATCTGAATGCTACAAATATTAGTTTATATTTCTTTTGTCTTTAGTGAGGTTTGAACAAGTTTTTATGTGTTATATTTCCTCTTTTTGTATTACCTTCTTTGCTTTCCCGTTTTTTAATTGAAGTTAGCTATTTTTTTCTAGCTGATTTGTAGAGTCTCATACATTAGGGAAATTTGCCCTTTTACCTATGTGTTTCTAATGTTTTTGTAAAAAAATGAGTTATGAATTAGTGACTAACGGATGGAAGTAAAGGACAGGGCCTTTGTGTCATACATTTTTAATTTTTTATTAAAGTATAATTTATATACAGCAAAAAGTATAAATCAATGTTTTGATAAGTACATACTTTAGTGTGACCCACACCCCTAACAAGATATCAAATATTTCTGTTACCCAGAAGATACTTCAGGCCATTTTCATTCAATTTCCTCACCCTCAAAGGGGCAATCACTGTTCACATTTCCATCACAATAGACTAGCTTTGCCTGTTCTAGAACTTCATAAAATTGGAACCATATAGTATTTATCTTTTGACACTGGCTTCTTTTGCTCAGCATAATGTTTTTAAGTTATATCCATGTTATTGCATATAACACTATTCTATTTCTGTTTCTGAATATTAATTCCATTATATGGAGATACCACACTTTGTCTACCCATTCTCCTATTGGACATATGGGTTTATTGGAGTTTTTTGATATGGTGACTCAAGCTGATAAGGACATGCTTGTACAAATCCTTTTTTGGACTTACGTTTTCATTTCACTTGGATCAATATTCAGGAATTAAATTAGTATGTCAGAGTTTGACATATGTATACATTTATTTTAAAATGGTAAACAGTTTATCAAATGGATTGTATCATTTTACATTCCCAACAAGGTATAAATGTTCTGGTTTCTCACATTTTTTCTAACATTTATTGTTGTCAATGTTTTTAATCCATCATTCTAGTTTATATATTGTACTATTTCTTTGTAGTTTAATTTGCATTTCCCTTATGACTAATGACGTTGAGCATCTTATGTGTGCTTACTGACCATGTGTATAACTTATTGACTGAAGGATTTATTCACACATTATACCCACATTTTTAATGAGTTGTCTTTATTATTATTAACCTGTTCTTCTTATGTTCTGTATCTTCTGGATACAAGTTCTTCATCAAATGTATGCTTTGCCGATATGATCTTTTAGTCTAAGTTTGTCTTTTCACTTCCTTAACAGCAACTTTAGAAGAGCAAAAGCTTTTAATTTTTATAAAATTGGAGTTTTTAAAAAAATTAGTGCTATTTGTATTTTATCTAAGAAATATTTACCTAATCTAGGATCATGAATATTTCTTTCATGTTTTATTCTAAAAGTTTTATAATCTTAGCATGCATGTTTACTTTAATGATGCATCTTGAAATAATGTTTATGTATGGTTTAAAGTAGGCAGTCGAAATTATTTTTATTCCTATGTAGATATCCAGTTTTTCTGGCACTGTGTATTGGAAAGATATTTTCTCCATTGAATTACCTTGACATTTTAGTCAAAAGTCACTTAACCTTGTGTGTATGGGTCTACTTTTGGACTCTGGATCAATTGATCTAAATAACTACTCTTCCTCCAACACTGCATTTTCTTCAAAATTGTAGCTTTCAATTGGATTTGGATTGCATTGAACTTGGGAAGCACTAACTTCTTAACAAAACTGAGCTTTCTGGTCCATGAACACAGTACATCCCTCAATTTTATCTTCAATTTCTGTCAGCAACATTTATATTGTGAGTCAGTAGATTGTGCATATACTTTACTATTTTCATATTTAAGTATTTTATTTTTAGTGGTGCTCTACCTAGGACTAAAAATACATACTTTATGCAATTTAATATCTATATTCATTCTCCAGGACTGCTATGGCAAACTACATAAAGTGGATGGCTTAATCAAATGAACATTCATTCCCTTACAGTTCTGGAAGGCAGAAGTCTGAAATCAACGTATTGTCTAGGTCATACTACTATTGAAAGCTCTAGGAGAGAATCTTTCTTCCTTTCTTCTAGCTTTTGGTGGATCCTGGTATTCCTTGTCTTGAGACAACTTAACTCTGCCTATCTCTGCCAACATCTTCACTTGACCCTCTTATTTGTATGTCTCTGTGTTTTACCATTTTTCTGTCTCTAAGGACACCCATCACTGGATTTAGGGCTCATTCTAATCCAGGTTGATGTCTTCTTAGGATCTTTTTCTTAATTAGAACTGCAAACACCCTTAGGTCAAATAAGGTCACATTCTAAGTTATTGGGTGGACCTATCTTTTTTGGGGAGGTGGGGGGAGTCACTATTTCACATCCCATAATATCATACCATGAATTACTTATCCTCTTTTGAAGTTTTTTCACTCTGTGGTTCTATTTCAATCATTTCTATTGCTTATATTCAAGTTTACTAATCTTTTCTTCTGAATTTGACAAAATGTTGTTTAAGTCTATCCAGATATTTTTTATTTCAGATATAGTCAGATCTGGAATTTCATTTCGATTCTTCATATATTTCATTTTTCTGTGATACTCACCATTTGTTCACTCAGTATGTTCATCTTTTTCCATAAATCCTTAAGCACATTTTAAATAGCTATTTTAAAGTCCTTGTTTGATGAGTCCAACATTTTTATCAGCTTTGTATCTATTTCTATTGACTATTTTCTCAAGTTATGGTCACATTTTCTGCTTCTTCATATATCAAATTGATTGTGTGCTGTATATTGTGTGTGCTACACGGCTAAGAGCCTAGATTATGCTCTTTTAATTGAAAGAGTGTTGAATCTTGTTCTGGCAGGCAGTTAATTTATTGGCAGCTTGATCCTGGTCCTGAGCTTATTAAGTCAGTTCTAGAGTTGCCATGACTCTAATGTTAGGGTAGCTCTACTCTTAAAGCTTGGCCTTTCTTGGGTCTCAACTGAATGCTCTGCATATTCACTGAATTCCCGTCAGAATTTCAATGTCTCTCAACACTGTGCAACTACCAGAATCTTCATTAAGCTCACAACCCCCCAGTAGTTATTGTCTGCCTGGTATTGTTGAGTGTTTGCACAAATGAAGTTTAGAATTCAGCTAAAGACTGAAGTGGACCCCATGTCTATTTCTGAGCTCCTTTACTGCTCGTATACTCCCTTCTGGTATCCTGCCTCAAATTTTAGTTGTCGCAGGAGCCCCGCTCACCCATCTTTGTTTCTCAAACCTAGCAGCACTGCTGTTCACTACTTTGGGCTGTACTTCCCTGTATACAGTTGGGAAGGTGCTTGCAGGCAGAAATCTCTGGAAATCAAGAGATCACTTTGTATGTTTCCCTTGTCTCAAGGATCACAATCCTGAGCTGTATATTTTCCAGTGGCTAAAAACAGTTGCTTTATATATTTTGTCCATTTTTATCATTTTTTTATGGTAGGAGAATAAGCCCAATGTCATGGCTGGAATTAGAATATCCCTGTGTCAGTCACTCATGTTTTTTCAATACGTGTTTGATGAATTAATTAATAACGTTCAACACATTTCCATTTTTAAACCTATCAGCAGTACTTATATTATCTGTTAATTAGAAAATAATTGAAAATTGAAAATTAAAGAGAGTCTTTTATAAGTGTGATAATATACATATGTGGCATTAAACACAGAGAAAATCAGAGTGGTGTTAGCTTAGGGTCATTCAAGTGGCACAAAATAAATGAGAAATTGTTGAACTGTTGTATATACTTTTAGAAATAAGTGGTTACTGAGAATATACATTGTTCTGTGCATGTCACATACTATTATAGTAGATTTCTTTAAGATCAATAAACCAGTCATACTGCTTTTTATCTCATTAAAACAAAAAGAATTGACCTATTCCTTTGAGTGTTTTATAAAGGAATCTAATTTAGTGAGTAATAACGGTGTATATCACATATTTTAACTTTAACTTAGTATCTCTCCTATTCAGCTAGCAAGCACATTCTTTCATTTCACTCTGCATCCAAGAAAGAGCAAGAAGTGTATGTTAAGAAGAAAGCTGCTCAGGGAATTCAGAAATCCCCCAAGGGTAGAGCTATAAGTGCAATACAAGACATTGGTCTACCCCTTTTGGAGGAGGAAACTACCAGTACACCCACTACAGAAGACAGTTCCAGCACACCAACGCAGGTATATTAAAAACAATTGTTCAATTGGACTGTTCCTAAAACCCTAACATAAAACAAAACAATCTTTTCCCTAAAAATAGTCAATATACAATGTGCGGTGCTGCCAATGTATAGCCAGAATTGGAGAATTAGAGAGTCTTGAACAGTTTCTCTGTGCCAATATCTTTAAATACATGGCAAATTTAATACGTACATGAACTCTATAATGCACCCGTAATTATCTAATTTTATAGTTGGGTTATAAGAAGCTATATAACTTTGTTGATCACATATTAATAAATGTCACACATTAAAGGTCATATATTAATAAAACTTAATTTGTATGTGCTTACAATTAAAGGGAAAAAGGATAATGTGTATATTTATAAAACAGCAGACAAAAGGCATGACCTAGCCATTGGAAACCAAAAAGTAAAATAAGTTTAAAATAAATTAAAGGAATAGAAAAGAAAATAAAATGCCAGAAATAAATGTTAATATCACAGAAATTACAATAAATCCAAATAGATCAAATTAATCAACTAAAATGCTAAAATTTTAAAGTTATATAAAAATAAGATCTAACTATTTTAAACAAACTGCTGTAGAAAGTTTCATGATAGAATGATAGAAAAACATACCTGGCAAATACGAGCTAAGAGAGAGCTGTGATGATAGTTTTTTGTTTGTTTGTTTTTTGAGATGGAGTCTCGCACTGTTGCCCAGGCTGGAGTGCAATGGCGTGATCTCAGCTCACTGCAACCTCTGCCTCCTGGGTTCAAGTGATTCTCCTGCCTCAGCCTCCTGAGTAACTGGGATTTCAGGTGCCTGCCACCACACCTGACTAATTTTTTGTATTTTTAGTAGAGACAGGGTTTCACCGTGTTGGCCAGGCTGGTCTTGAACGCCTGACCTCATGATCCGCCTGCTGTGGCCTCCCAAAGAGCTGGGATTACAGGCTCAAGCCACCGTGCCTGGCCTGATGATAGTTTTAATATCTTAATACATATAGAAACATTATATAAAAATAAAAGGTAGACTAAATCAAGTAGATATGGCCATAACTAATATATGGGCACCTAATTATCTAGACACAATAAATAAAAAGCAATAACTATTAGAACTACAGAGATACAAAGATAAGTAAATCATGAATAATTGAAGATTTTTAACCCATGCCTCGTGGAAACTGACAGTTCAAGCTGAAAAACAAAATAAGTAAATAGAATTGTGAGAATTTGAAAAAAAATCTAAATATAAGCTTAATCATTTAGATATCTACATGGAACACTTTACCCAATAAACAGAGAATATACTTTTTTTTTTAGCACACACGAGTTTTTTAAATATCATGTAATAGACAATAAATGGAAGCCTCAATAAAATCCAAACTATCCCTATCGTATAGTATGTTATCTGAACATAATGCAATAAAACAGAAACTAATAATTAACAAGGAGTTTTAAATCTTATAAATGATAAAACTAAATAAAATATACTAAATATACTAAATAATTCTTTAAAAGAATATTAGAAAATAAATTATGAAATACATAAGATCCAATAACAATCCAAATTTGTAAACAACATCTAAAATAGCATTTGATTACTACTACTATTTTTAGTAGTAAAAATACAATGCAGCTTCTAGATTAATTCATTAGGAAGCAGGGATGATTAAAAACAAATGAGCTAAGCTATTGAAATAAAAATTCAAAAAAAGAACAGAAAAGTAACTCAAAGATAAAAGAAAGGATTTTAATAATGATGAGAGCAGAAATCAGTGAAATGTGGAGTAAAAAATAAAGATTAATAAAACCCAAGCTACTTTTAAAGATTAATAAAATACATATACTTCTAGTAAGACCAATTAAGAAAAAGAAAAAGAGAGAAGATATAAATTAACCAAATACAGAACAAAAAGTTAGGGTGGAGGTGTAACGACAGACAATGGGTTAAAAAAATAAGAGTATTAGAAACAGCTCTGTGCTGGCAAATTTAAAACCTACAGGGTGGTAGGGGTGAGGGGGGCGGCGAGCGCAGTGGCTCACCCCTATAATTCCAGCACTTTGGGAGGCTGAGGCTGGTAGATCACTTGAGACTAGAAGTTCGAGACCAGCCTGGCCAGCATGGTAGAGAAACCCTTTCTTTATTAAAAATACAAAAAATTAGCCAGGCATGGTGGCAGGTGTCTATAACCCCAGCTATTCCAGAGGCTGAGGCATGAGAACCGCTTGAACCTGGGAGGCGGAGGTTGCAGTGAGCCGAGCTGGCACCACTGCATTCCAGGCTGGGCGACAGAGCGAGGCTCTGTCTCAGTAAAATTAAATTAAATTAAATTAAACCTGGGGGTGAGGGGGAAACACGTAACTTCCTGAGGGTGGGGGAGAGGAGAAATCGCAGAGTTGATTCACAAGGAAATAGAAAATCTGAATAAAACAGTAAAGAATAATAAAATTGAAATGATAATTCAAAGTCCTCTAAGTCTTCCCTTTCCAAAAAACCATGGGCCCTTTTGGCTTTATAGGATAGGTCCAATAGACTTTTAAAAAGTAATTTGTTACAGAAAACAAACAATATAACTTTCCAATCCTTTTTAAGAAATTAATGTAATCCTGATTTCAAAACCAGATAAAGGTAACACAAAAAGGAATAAAATGTATCTATAAATATAGGTGATAACTTGCAAATAACATAATAGATATCCAATTCTAGCAGTGTATTAAGCAATCAGACAGAATTCTCAGAAATTCAGAAATCTTTTACCATTAGAAAATCTATCAATATTAGTCACTACAGTAATAGACTAGATGAGAATGATCGTATAATCCTGAAACACTTCACAAAGTTTAACACCTATTTATGGATTTCTAAAATGTGCTCTTAGCAAACTAGGCATAGGAGAGAACTTCTTCATCATAAATGTCACATGACAAAAATTTTACACTTAATGGCCAAATCTCATATACAAAACCATTATACTAATGTGGGAAGTGTAAGTGTGTTCCTATTAAAATTGGAATAAGAAAAGAATGCTTGCTATCATTGCTAGTATTCAATGGTACTGAAATATTATGATAATGGAAAGCCACAATGATACAAAGAACAAAATAATTAAGATTATTCTAAATAATCATTGAATTATTCGCAGATAATATAATCATATGCCCAAGAAAAAACAACAGAACAAACTTTAGAACTAAGAGATTTTAGCAAGATTGCCAAAGACATTAATAGTAATAATATATTGACTTATTACTTGCTATGTACCTGATACTATGTACTTCACACATAGATCTTGAATTCTCCCCATCAACTTTTTTTTTCTTTTTTGAGACGGAGTCTCACTCCATCGTCCAGGCAATGGCGTGATCTCAGCTCACTGCAACCTCTGCCTGCGGGGTTCAAGTGATTCTCTCGTCTCAGCCTCTGGAGTAGCTGGGATTATAGGCACATGCCCCCACACCCGGCTAATATTTTTTGTATTTTTAGTAGACAAAGGGGTTCTCTACCATGTTGGCCAGGCTGGTCTCGAACCCCTGACCTCAGGTGACCCGCCCGCCTCAGCCTCTTGAAGTAAGTATTCTTATTATCTGTATTTCACAGTCAAGGAACCTGGAGGACAGGAAGCTTAAGTGACTTCCTCAAGGCCAAACAGCTGGTTTGTGCTAAAGCAGGACTTCAACCCAGACAGCTCTAGCTCATGAGGTCATGCCCTTAATCACGATGCTGTTCTGCTACTACAACTTAAACAAAAATCAGTAGCGTTCCTCTACACTGGCACTATGCATTAGACATCAGAATATGATGCCTTTAATAACAGCAGCAACAAAATCACAAAAGACCCAGGAATTAACCAAAAATATATCAGTTTTCCACATTGAAAAAGCTTAACACTTGAATAAAGGCTATAGAAAGTAATCCAATCCACTGATGGACACAGATGACTTGAATAAATAGAGGAGCATTTCACGCTTTTCAGCGAGATGGCATAACAGTATAAAGATATGTTATCCTCAATCTGCCTTTAAATTCAATGCAATCCCAATCAAAATTCCCACTGTATTTTTCCGAAATTTTCTAAAGATACTTTAAAATTCATAGGAATGAATAACAATTCACAAATAGCTAACGAAACTTGGGGAAAAAAGAGCAAAGTGTGTCTTAGTATTTCCAAAGACAAAAAGATATAGCAGTAAAAATAGTATTAATTAATGCATACATAGGTAAATGGAGCAATAAGAGAAAGTAAGATAGAAACAGATCCATATTTTTATGAAAATTTCATATAGAATAGAGGCAACACCATAAACTAATGAAGAAAAGATGGACTATTGAGTAGGTTGTACTAGGAAAATTACATCTCCATGGAGAGAAATAAAACTAGATCACTAGCTAACATCACACATAAAGGCGAATTCCAGATATAGTGAACATTTAATTGTAAAATTTTAATCGATAAAAATCATAATAGATAATGTAGGAGACTATTTCTGTGTCATGATCACAAAGAAGAGAAAACCCTAAAGGCCAACAGCTTTGAAAAAAAACTATAGTAATCTTAAAAACGCAAAATACAATAGCAGTGAGATTTCTCTTTATACCCCCCGCACTCGCAAAAATTATAAAGTTGGGTAGTGGCAGGCGTTGGTGGGGATGTGAGGCTATTAAACTTTTATAAACTGTAGCGTTACAGAGTTTTGGAGAACATCCAGCATTATTTAACTAAATTATGACTGTCTGATCTGGAAAATTCTGCATTTATCATGTACGTAGCATAATAAATGACATTAGGCACATACCATGTATGTTCTTATCACTTTTAACCCTGCATTTTATTTCACAGAATTACAAGTATATTATACAGTGTTCGGTGTTGTATAACAGTTGGCCTCTCACTGAAAGCCAGCTGAAATTTGTTCAAGCACTGAAAGACTTAAAGAAACACAATACCAAAGGTATGTCACCCTAAATGTTTAAACATGCACTTTACATTTGAATAAGTTGATATTTAAATATTTAATAAATTTATTATTTAGTCATGAAAATATCATTGTATGTTTAATTACACATTATAATTTGTACTCTATACCCTGTGACATTTCCTGTTGTGTTAATTGATTATATGTTTCAATATTTTTACTGCCTGTTTTATAAGAAAAACATATGATTAGTTAGATGTAATGTAAGCATATTTTGTCTAGTTAATAAAAATTACTAATTGATTATACTTTTGAACATTTCAATGTATAAGAAATTTTTCTATTTAAAAAATTATATTTGCCCATATTTGTTGAGAATATATAGCATTAAATACAAGCTTTTAAAATATTTCACAAATTCTTCAATTCTAGAAGAATAATTTTCTAGTGAAAGAGTACTCTGGTTTATTTTTTCAAAATCTAAACTACTCTCAGTATTCCTGGCCAGGAAGCTTGTTGCTTTCAAAAAAGAGAATCAAAGGGAAACCTCCAACAGCTTTATATCCCATTGGGCAATCTAATAATTGAATCTGAAAGAATGTGTATTTTCTATTTATGTTCTTTTTCAAATTTAAGCTAGATTGCCTAATCATAAAAATAATATATGCATGTTATTTTTAAAATAAAATAAACCCATGCAACACAAAAGGGCATAACATAAAATGTAAAAGCCTCCATTTCTTCCTGGGCCCCATTAACCTGAGTTCAAACACTTGATGGTAGCCACCACCAAAGTGGGCTTTGTCATCATTCAGAATTTTCAGTATACATACAACACACTTATGATAAGACATACACTCTTAGTCCTTTTCGTCCTCTAAGAAACAGTAAATTTTATCTATTATTTATATTCCTCTATTAGAATGCAAGCCCCTGAAGAATGAGGAGTTTTGTCCATTTTTGCCTGTTTCGTCCCTTGCATTATCCCGTTAGATCCCATATGCACAGTAAGCACCCCACAATATTAGCTGAATGAGTAAATGATAGGACACACGTAAGCTACTCCTATTATTATTACCCTTATTTATTAATTGCCAACAACTCTGTTCAGGTGTTTGCTTGCTTCTATTATCTGCCTGGACCTGATCAAGAAAGAGCTTAAAGAGGTTTGTGTGTATAGAAGTTAAGAGAAAATTGTTATTGCCAGGCTTACTTTATTAGAAGGTATAGATTCTAGAGTGTGTCTTAAAATTCAAAGAAAAGCTATAAAAATATATGACACCAAGAGTTCCCATTTCCACTCAAATGTATTGAGTGTGCTTCCATAGCAACACATCGCACTGAGGAAATTCCAATGGCATCGCACTGTGCGGCCCCCCCTGAGGTTCCTCTCTCATTGGGCAGGGATGTGTTCTTCCTCGGTCTCATCATTGCATCTCTAGCACTAGTGGGAGATGTCAATAAGTGTTTAATGAATGAATGCATGAACATGCCACACCAGTGACCTCAGGTATGTGTAAATCCTAATGGCATCCTGGCCTGCTGTGTGGGCAAGATTCTGAGACTGTGTTCACGCTCAACGAGAAACTTTTGTGATCTTTTATCAATGTTCCACATAGACACAGGAAGAGAAGGTGGTAGCACAGGAGTCACAGAGTCACCGCCTCTTTGCTGTTCATGTGTGTTATGTGGATAACGCCAGAGCAGACACTAGGGTGTTCAAACATTGTTTTTTGAACAAGTGGCTGTGCTGCTGCTCCATAGTGTTATACATAAAAACACTTTTGCACATTCCCTGGATAGTCATGGAATATGAATTTTGCCAAAACATCTGCCCATTCTACTTCAACCTCCCCTCCCAAAGCCAACACCCCCATAGCCCAGCACACTGACAACGTCTGAAATAGCAGACAAGGCTTCGATCACATATTCTTGCCTACTAGAAGAGAACACAATTATTCTGTGAGTAAACGTCATACGGAAGCTGAAAATTCCTTGCAGGCCACGTCTCAAGCTGAATACGCCCAAATACGCCTGTTGATTCCCTTGTTGTGGTTGCACAGGCAGTTGGCTTTGGCAATCACTTCCTTGCAGCTTGCTCCCGGAGGCTGTGTTTCCGGCCCAATTCCCTTCTCTGGGTCTTCAGCTGTGAAGGTTTCCGGGACCCACCTAACGTTGCCTAACCCTGTGTTATGGATTATCTACTGCTGCGAATTTGAGCCCTTTGATTATTTTGCAATTGACCACCCACACCCACCAAGTTCTAATGGAAAATGAATGAAAAAAAATCTATCAGTTGTTTATGTTCATTTCTGTTTGCATGTTACCGTGTTCTCTTTCTCTATATGTTTTTCCCTTCAGGTTGCCACTTTTGTTCTCAAAGTAACCATTACCCTATCCCTACTTCCCCTGTGGTTCAAAGCAAAATCTCTTAGCTCATACTGTGCCCCCGCCCCTGGCCCCCACCAAATTGTCTCTCTCCTTTTTCTCTGTCAATTAACAGAACCCTGTTTGAAATAATGGATGGTACAAATCATGTGGTAATTTTATGTTCCCCTACTGCAAAGTAGATAGAGTATATGCCTAATACCAGTGGAATTAAATATTTTATGCTAAAGATTTAAGTGTAAATAATATGCACAATTATAGAAATGGAAGAATAAAGAAACAGCACAGTTTTGTGTGAGCTTGTGTGTTCACCAAAGCTATTCTCATTTCCGCTTTGTTCTGCAAGGATAATTTATAGGACTGGTAGACTTTACATTACATTTCTGAGGATTAAGAATTTCAATGGATCAGAGAATGACAGCCAGTTTTGATTTGTTTTGTTTTGTGTTTTGTTTTGGACAGTGTGGGCTTTTTCATGAGTTGCCTGTAACTCTTTATAATTCTGATTTCTGTATTATAATAGTGTGCTACACCTGTCTCAATAAGCTCAAAATAGTCATGCTACTGTTGTTTATAGCAATTATAAATTATAAACCCAGATCCATATGACAGAAAACAAATATTCTCATCATAAATCATAAAAGGAAAAATACAGAACAACCTTGCGGAATTCAATTGAAGATCTTGCTCACAAGGAAAACCTGTTTCTGAATAATGTTTAAATGAGATTCATAAAAATGTGCAATCATAAGGAGGAGGTATTTGTGAAAAAATGTTAAGCTTTTCAGGGAAAAATAGCATCACATAGTACAATGCTATTGACTAGAATTGCTTTCTCCCAATTCTCTAAGCTAATGTCTAATATGGTGCAAAAGAAAAATCTCAAAATACTATTAAATTTAGTTAAATATATACATTATATTTATTATATATATATCACACAGCTGGTTGCTGGCACGGCTAAGAATTCTAATGGAAATTAAATTCCATCAAGGGCATTTGAATGGGGAAAATAATATACAGTAGTACTGGTTTCATGTCTTTACTTGTGTCTCTGACAGAGGGCTGTATTATGGTTTTTTCCCTATATTAATATGTAATTATATAATATATATTTATCATATATTATATATTATATCATATGAAATATATTTGCCTAAATTTATTATATATAAAATATATACATAATTTAAATATTTGTGTATATTTTCTGTGATAATTAGAAATTTGGTTTCAGTATTTATATGTTGAGTGTGTTATGTAAAATTTTGTAAATTTGGGATATTTAGAAAAAAAAAGAAATGACACCTTGAAATGTGTGGAGGAAGTGAGGGTGAAGTAGTTTGCATTATACAAGAAAGTCTCGAAGAATACCAAGCATGAGAAATAAAGCTTTGCTTTGGAAGTAGAAGTAGCGAGAAGCAGAATGTGTCTCAGGCTATACCCAGGAGCCAGTGCTGGACTCACTTCACTCACAGGAGCACTTACTGGGCATCACGTGTGCCTAAAGAGGGACTGATTCCTGCCAGAGAACACAACATGAGGGACAGAGCAACAAGGAGAGCTATCTGCACATAGCTCACTATTCAAGGCCATTCCCGTTTCCTTCCACATCAGAAATGGTGGGGAGGAAAGATTCAGAAATGTTTCTTCTCACTTTAGGTCACAGAAATTCATAATTACTAAGACTTCATAACGTTAGACATTAGTGACCCTAAATTACCACCTCTCTTCAAAAATACATAAATGGGTAGAAGAAGAAAAGGCATACATAGAGAAGAAATTAAAGACTGTACATACCAATTAAAGTAATTAGTTCTGGGTGTTGAAATTATTAGTAATTTTACTTTATCACTTGTATTTTAATATCTAAAAACAAGTTTTAATGAAAAATATATAAATGGGAAGTTTTAAATGAGCACATACAATTTTAATCAGGAAAAATATGGTACATTTAATTTTATAAGCAAGAAAGAAACCCTGGAGAGACCTAGAAGTTTAATTATTCTAATTATAATTGTTTGAGTGCTATTATGTCCATCTTACTCAACTTAGTAGTTTTCATTCATTCTTCTCAATTCTCACAAAAACTCTGGGAAGTAGTTATTACCATCCCAGTTTTACAAATGAAGAAATGAGCCTTAGATGCTATGAATAATTTGCCTAAGTTTGCATAGGTAGGAAGGAGAGTGAAGGTTCTAACATAAGTCTGATTTACTCCAAAGCCCAGAATCTTCCACCGTATCTTGTAAGCTCTTTAGATACTCTAACAAGTTGTATTGTCATAATAGTACTGGTGGTAGTGGTGATACTGATGGTACTGGTAGTAACTGCTAACATTTATGTCCAAGAAGGGCTTTACATATATTGACCCAATTAATCTTCCCAATAAACTTATGAGGTAGGTGTTATTACTACAGTGTTGTCATTTTACAGATGAGGGAACTGGGATACAGACAGTTTAAGAAACTTGCCCTCAGTCACACAGCTAGCGACTGGCACAGCTAAGAATCTAATGGAAATTAAACTCCGTCTAGGGCTTTGAATGGAGAAAAATAATAATATACAGTAGTACTGGTTTCATATCTTTACGGTGTCTCTGAGCGATGTCTTTATATTACTTTAGTGAACACAAAAGTAATATTGATAAAGACATCTATCAGATTTATATGACCCATATTATGTTTTTCCCTATATTAATGGGTAACTATTAAGATTCTAGTGGAAAACTAGATAAAAACATTAATATCTGAAGCGAACATAGTATTTTAATTCATGAAATACAATAATGTAAATATGTAGAATTGGGTAATGGTACAAAATTAGTAATATGAGCGAACACTCATCAAAATGTTATTATCATTATTATGTATTCCAAAGAAAAAATAAGTCTTCAGAAATAATTACGTTTTATTTCCTGATATCACAGTTGAAAATTTTATGTGTGAATGACCAGCTGCTAAAATTAAATTACACTTTGGATTATATAGTTTATTGTTGCTGAAAAGCAGCAAAGAAATTCAGAATTAAATTGTATTTAAAATGAAGTAGGAAAATTTTCTGTTTGAAAGAATATTTTGTTGGGCAATCTTCTTGAAAGTCAAGCAGCTTTCAAATTCAGAGTAATTAAGTCTTTAATGTCATGTTTATATTTAGTCAATTTGATTAAAGCATGTCAATATGTCAGCTGCTATGTATCAATTATATATACAACTTAAAATCTAACTGCTCTAATTTGAAATGTGTGATATATTTCGCACATCAGTTACTCCGTACATAGAAAAAATTACATACATAGAAAAATTCAGTTACTAATGTCTTTAATTTATCCACTTAGCTTACTTTGGTTTTTTTGCAACCTCCTCCTTCTGGACTGAAGGGATTCTCATGCCTCACCCTCCCAAGTAGCTGGGATTACAGACATGCACCACCATGCCTGGCTAATTTTTGTATTTTCAGTAGAGATGGGGTTTCACCATGTTGGCCAGGCTGATCTCAACGCCTCGGCCTCCCCAAGTTGCTGGGATTACAGGCATGAGCCACCATGCTCAGCCAGCTTACTTTTAAAATATAAAATTTTATATCAAGAAGAAATTGGTTAAGGGTTTTCTGTTGTTGTTTTTTATTAGTACACTGGTGACCTAAGTTAAATCTGATATTCATCCTGAAGTCAATGTTGACCCACTTACTTATTTAAACTCAACATTTAATTTATATGAAAAATACAATATATAATTTTTTTTTCAAAAATTCATGTCTTTATAACCCATGATAAGAATAAGGCCTGAAATATGGCTATGTACAACTTAGGATATTTCTATTATGAATGTTTAGAAAGCTTGGCCTCTGGTTAACATGAGGCAACAGTGCCACCTTTAGTATATTTTATACCTAAGTTTTGGTAAAAACCGCTTACTGAGATGGTTCATGGTCACTTAAGAAAACAGAAGGCTAGAGAACCTTGAGCAGATAGTACTTAGTGATGTCACCTGCCTTCATGTATAATTACTGGTGTTGTGATTTTAAATTCCTTTTGCCAATATGTTACATTTTTGTGTTGCTGGCCTGGGTCTTTGAAGTTGTAATCTATTTGCAAAAACAAATATAAACCTCTCATTCTCAAAAATATTTGGTTTCAAGTCTCACTCAATTAGCAGTATTATAACACTATTCCTTTAACTCTAATTAATATTATACTGTTGTTCTTTATTTGGCACAATGCATGATATAGCCAATTCAAGGTCTTTGAGGAAACCAAACATTATTAAATACATGTTATATGTATATTATTTATATATATAGACTTTTCTGTTTATATTTATCAAATATGACTGTACTTGATAAATGTATACTTTGTTCTAAACAAGTATTCTAGCTTAGAAATATGTAAATTTTCAAATTCCAACCAGATTTTATTTCTGATATATAAACCTAAGCACTGAATTTTAATCATAAAAAAACTGAATTTTTACAATTTTTTTGTTTTATTATCCACTGAAGATTTCTGTGTAGTGTGTTCTGGATATATGGAGGATACTGTAAGAGGAGACCTAAAGGCATAAAGCTAATGGCCTTTTGAGCTCATTTCATCAACAAAATACTCCCTGAGCACCTCCTCTCTTCCAGGGGTATATTAACTTATTCCAATGGTCATTTCCTTTAGCGGTCTTCTGATTACATAAATATGCAATGTGAAGTAACATGTTTCATAATTCTTGGATTAGTAGAATGTTTTTTTCTTGCATCTTACAACTATATGTACTCCCAACACATAACATATTTCCTGTAAACCTTTAAACAATCTGATAATGAGTATATATTATTAGTTCAACATTATACTAGATTAAATTAGGAATTTAAAATGAGGCATATAATGATGTTCTGGCCTTCAAAGAACTTAAAATTTATATGAGAAAAGGTTACCCTAAATTATGCCTTTAAAAATTTTGGAAATTATTTTATTCTGTATATTAAGAATGTAAAGAAGAAGGATGGCACATACCTGCTGTGTGCCTGACATTTTAGTAGGTACTTTGTATATGTAAACTTGCGTATATGTGTTAACTTCAGTGGAATCAAATACACCTAAATGTATTACTCAAACACTAAAAACTATGTGTAGTAAGACAAGAAAGCCCCAGAAATGCTTCATGGGGCAGCTTGAGATTCAATTTCAGCTGACATTTGTTAAGCATTTAAAAAACCCAGTGGGTGTATGATACCAGATATGATCCTATTTTAAATGCTCTATATTGATTATTTTAAGCTCTCTGGGCATGGTGCTAGTATCTCCATTACACAAAGAAGGAAACTTAGACTCAAAGGATGTAATAAACCTACAAAAGTTAACCTATTTAGCGGCTGAGCCAGAATTCACCTCCAGGTCATTTGACTATTGGGCCAAAGGATTTTCCCCACAGCAAGACTTCTCAGCAGCTGAGATTGTTGGTAGAAGGGCAAGTTTCCACTCTTACAGACTGCTTACAGTCCCTTTGAAGTCTGGTAGGGTGGTTTGTCCCCCAATTTGAAAGTAGCTAATAACTGGGCACCAAGTAATTTATAAATATGGGTTATTTACAATTACTACTTTACATTGCTAATGGGGTGACTTACATGAGACTCCAGTTTTGAAAGGAACTAACAGGTTCTTTGAACTTGTATTTGAATACAGATTCAACTCTTATCAGTTGGGAGACTTGAGTAAATTATATAACTTCTCTGAATATACCCTGCTGGGATGCTTGAGACTTAAAAGAGAAGGAAACACAGTAAAGATTCAATAAATAGTATTTTAAATAATAAATTATTTAAATATTTTCCCCTCACCACTTCCATATTTAATTGTTAGAAAAGGTTAAAAAAGCATAAGGCTCATGTCCTTCATGTTGGGGAAAGGTAATTATACTCTTCTAAAAGTAAACCAGTGGTTCTCAAAGTGCGATCCTTGGATCAGCTGCCTCAGCACCATCTGGAAACTTGTGAAAAATGTACATTTTGAGGCCCTATCACAGACCTAGCAAATCAGAAACTTTAGGGTTGGTGCCCAGAAATCTGTTCTATGGTAAGCCCTTCAAGTGATTCTGACACAGGCTAAAGTTTGAGAACCACTCTTGTGAGGGTACCTTCAGCTTCTTTGAATCCTAAGTCATTGGCATTCTTCCCTTCAGCCCATCCCTTTGCAGCACTTCTCTGACAAAAGGGAAAACTGTACAGACTTCTTAAAGCAGTGTTTCTCAAAGTACAACCTACAGGCCGCTTGTATCAGAATCACGTGAGGTACATTTTAAACTGTAGATTTCTGTGCCCCTCACCAGACTACAGAGTTGGAATCTGAGAGGTGGGCCTCAAGGTGTACATTTTACATGTTATCTGTATGATTTCTACACTCACCAAAATTGTGAATTGTTGTGTTACAATAAGCACAGCATTAGCAGCGATATTTTGTGACAACAAACACAGCATTATTTAGACACAGACTTGTCTGGCAGCACAAAGGGAAAACAATGAGTTATTCTAGCTCAGTTTTTGTAAGATTGGCTTATCTAAAGTGGGCCACAAAGGGAGCTCTAAAATTCTGTTAATCCCACACTCTTTTGGCATTGAGAGCTCTAGGACCTGGATTTTCTTAGGACCAGAAGCTGAAGTGGTAGCTGTGGCCAGTGAGGGTGGTTGAAGCCTGGTTACCTCATATTTGGGTTAGGATGAAGGGCTGGTACTGCAACACCTGGACGAAGGGGAGGCCAGAAGAGACTGAAAAGAAGCAGCACTGAGTTTGCTTTTCTGTGAAGGCAGTGTTTCTGCCACCCCAAAGTTTATGGCTGACAAAAGATGTGAAACAATGTAGGAGAAAAGGTGTCCTCTGTGGCCTCTCCTACTTTCTATCTTGGGTTTCTGAGAAAAGTTGATTTTAATATGTGGTTTTCTATAAAAATCTTTGTTTTTATTTCTTTTTTTCTTCTTCTCTAAGATGATGTTTCTAAATCTCTAATTTTAAGCCTTATCCTTCCTCTCATTTAAACAACCTTATTCTCTTTCTGTGAACTTTTTACTCACTTTTAAATCAGTCAATATTCATTTTTCCTACCCATCACAAGCAAGAGCTGAACTGCTTGGAATGTAATCTCACCTTCCTCCACAGAGTGCTCTGTAATTTCATGCACTTGTGACAAGGTCTCCAGGCGAAATGAATTTTTCCACTGTCCCAGGACCCTATCTCAGAAAAACAGCATGCACAGATCCTCAGAAGGTTTGGATAGAAAATAAATCCTGGAGAATGGCAGTGAAAATGGCAGGGTAAGAACTCCAAAAATTAGTAACTCCATAAAAGCAATGAAAAACCTGGCGAAAAATTATGACAGTCAACTTTTTCAGAACTCTGGAAACTTATAAAAGTCTGCAGCAACTGAGGATTGTTTGTTCAAGGAAAAAACAGCTGGATTTCTGTAAGAATAGGAAACTTTATGGCATTTTAACTTGTCCCGTTCCTCAGCTCAGCAGTAGCTTTGGGGAAAAAAAAAAAAACAGGCAATATTCCTGGCACATATTGGCAGATGCCAGAAGAAGTAAAATGGAGTTGGATTTATTTCAAGGTCTTATTCCCAAAGACTTATCATTATTTGACTTGTTTGATGATTTCCTGGAAGACTCCACTTACAAAGCTGAATCAAAACTACTGATTGTGCAGAGCTTTCTCCACAAAATGGTAGTCTGGAGATTATGCCATCTGAGGATATAGAATGAAGAAAAAGGAAGAGACCTTCAGAGACTTGTGGAACACCATCACACATACCGGCATGTACATAATGGGAACTCCAGAGGGAGAAGGAAAAGAGAAAGTGACAGAAAGGCTATTTGAACTAATAATGGCTGAAAATGTCCAGATTTGATGAGAAACATTAATTGGCACATTCAAGAAGTTAAACTCCATGTGGGACAAATTCAAAGAGACCCAGAGCTAGACATCTCATAATTAAACTCTCTTAAAAGCAGAAAGGGAGAAGTGGCTCATCACATACAAGGGATTCTCAATAATATTAACAGCAAATTTTTACATCAACATCTAGGGAGACCAGAAGCCAGCGGGAAGACATATTCAAAGAACTGCAAAGAAAATTATCAACCAAGAATTTTCTACCCAGAAAAGCTGTCATTCAAAAATAAAGGAGAAATTAAGATATCCCAGAAAAACAACTGAAAATATTTTTCAATTTTATTTTGAAGACAAACCATAGCAGTTTGCTTTGAAAACAAACCTGCCCTACAAAAGTACTACAGGAAAGTCTTCCAGCTAAAAAAATAAAAATAAAAAATAAAAAAGACACTAGGCAGTAACTTGAAGCTACATAAAGAAATAAAGTGCACCAGCAAAACTACATAAATATGAAAGTCAATATAAATGTATTTTTTTTGCTTATCACTCTTTGTATTCTCCTGATTTAAAACAGCTTAAAGCAATGATCATAAGTCTGTGTTGATGGGCTTTATACATATACATACGTATAAAGATGAAATTTGTGATAACATAAAGGGGGACAGAAATATGTGAACAAAGTTTTTGTATACTATTGAAATTAAATTAGTATTAATTCAAACTAGATGGTTATAAATTAAGATTTTAATTATAATCCCCAGCAACCACTAAGAAACTAACTCAAAAATCTATACAAACAAACAAAAAACAAGGGAATTAAAATGGTACAGCAGTAAACAGTAGTGGAGGAATTGAGAAATTAAAAAACCAAGGTATAGTGTATAAGAAATAATAAAAAGGCAGACATAAATCTTATCATTAATAATTATTTTAAATGTAAGTTAAGTAAACTCTGAGGTTAAAAGGCAGAGAATGGCTGAATGGCTAACAAACACAAGACCTAGTTCTATGCTCTCTGTAAACAACATACTTCAGTTTCAAAAATACAAATAGTTTGAGAGCAAAAATATGGAAAAAACAATACCATAAAAAGAATAACCAAAAGAGACTTGGAGTGGCTATACTAATACCAGACAAAATAGGGTCTAAGATGAAAAAATGTTAATAGAGACAAAAAAGGATACTTTAAAATGGTAAAAGGGTACTTCATCAAGAAATAGAGCAATTATAAACATACATAAACCTAACAGAATTCAAAATACATGAAGCAAAAACTGACAGAATTGAAAGAAGAAATAGACAATTCAACAATAATCATTGGAAAGTTTAATACCCCAATTTTAATAATGAGTAGACAAACTAAACAGAAAATTAGCAAGGAAACAGAAGGCTTGAACAACCCTGTAAACCAATTTGACCTAACAGATACCTATAGAATACTCCACACAACAACAGCAGAATACACATTCTTCTCAAGGGCGTGTGGAACATTCTGCAATATAGACCATATATAAATCAATAAAACAAGTCTAAATAAAACTATGGAAATTATACAAATGTTTTCAGGTCACAATTGAAAGGAAGTAGAAGCAATAAGAAATAAATTGGAGGCCAGGTGCAGTGGCTCATGCCTGTAATCCCAGCACTTCAGGAGGCCGAGGCGGGCGGATCATGAGCTCAGGAGATCAAGACCATCCTGGCTAACATGGTGAAACCCCATCTCTACTAAAAATACAAAAAAAAAAAAAAAAATTAGCCAGGCGTGGTGGCAGGCACCTGTAGTCCCAGCTACTTGGGAGGCTGAGGCAGGAGAATGGTGTGAACCCGGGCGGTAGAGCTTGCAGTGAGCCGAGATCGTGCCACTGCACTCCAGCCTGGGTGACAGAGTAAGACTCCATCTCAAAAGAAAAAATAAAGAAATTGGAGAATTTCACAAATACGTGAAAATTAGACAACATACTCTCTTAACCAATGGATCAGAGAAGAAATCACAAGAGAAATTAAGAAATTCTTAGAAATGAATTTAAAAAAAAACCGAGGATGCAGTAAAAGTAGTGTTGAGGGAAATATATAGCTACAAATGCTTGTATTACAAAGACGTAAGATCACAAATCAATAACTTATGTTCCATCTTAAAAAACTAGAAAACTAGAAAAAGAAGAGATAACTGTGTCTAAACCAATCAGAAGTAAGGGAATAATAAAGATTACAGCAGAAGTAAATGAGTTCAATATTGTATTACAAGTACTAGCCAACACAATTATGCAATAAATGAAATAAATGGCATCTATATTGGAAATAAATTGTATAGTGGTGATGGTTACACAGTCTTATAAATGTACCAAAGCCCACGGGTTCATCCACATCAATGGTGAGTGTTTGGTAATATGAATTATATATAGATTTTATGAAAACGAGTCAAACAGGCCTTTATAAAAATCTGTGTGATTAAAAAAAACAAATCTATTAGCTTAACCATATTTCCCTGAGTTGAGTCCCTTGTCCCCTGTGAAACCATTTTATTGTTATGACTCACCAGTTTTTATTTTTCTGTCTCTCTAGCTTATGGTGAAAGACACGAGGAGTTAATTACCTTAGGAAGCCCAGACTCCCACACTATTAGTAGTGAGGGACATAAATCTTCAGTAACTTCCAAAATAACAAGGAAAGGCAAAGAAAAGTCTTCTGAGAAAGAAAAGACAGCCAAAGAAAAACAAGCACCTCGCTTTGAGCCTCAGGTGGGTGTGGAATTTTTTTTTATTTCAGTCACTTAATGATTTTAGGTTCATTGGATTCCTACTTGCTGATCTCATCTGAGGACAAAACTGTGAAACATTCTTTTCCCCCGATTCCAGAAACCATCTAGATACCTCGAGGACATTCCTTGGATACCTTCCTCAAGCTCCCTTTTCTAGTTCAATATCAAAAACCATCAATTAAACCTTTAGTATGTAGAACACTATTCATGGCACTTGCGTTTCTAAGATAAATATGACTCAGTACTAACCCTAAAAGAATTCAGTCTAATAATGGAGGAGACTGAAGGTAAACTGAGAATTATAATGTTGAGTGTTGTATGTGCAGTGGTAGAAAGGATAGGTTCTAATACAGCCCCTTCCAGGAGGAACTGAGTTCTGAACCGAGTTAATAAGCAAAGACATGATGAGGTGAAAACTCGATCTGGTTTTTTGAAGTATTAAAGTATGAGAGATGAGGCTGGAGGGATCAGTAAGGGTCAGCTAGAAAAGGGCCTTAAAGCGTCATTGGAAGGCTGGGACTGTATATACAGTCCAGAGGTTATGAGTCTAAGCTCCCTCAGGGTCAGTTAGAAAACTGCAATGATTAGGGGTGAGGAAGAGGATGTGGATGGCAAACCTGAGGAGTGCAAGCACAGGCCTAAAGATTTTCAAGTTACCTAAAAACAGTGCACTCTAAACAAAATACCTATGAGTACAAAATCTTCCCACCATTTTATGCCTAGGTTAAGCAGGACTGGAACTTGGGATATTTAAGAAGCACATTAACATGATCAGATTTACATTTCAGATACCCTCGTGGCTTTTAAGGGTGTGCACTTAAAGGAGGAAAGACTGGAGAGGAAGAGAATTCAAGAAAATACTTCAGTAATCTAAGCAAAAGAGTGCAAAGTGTGTCAGGAACAGGAAAAAAGAAAGTAAGGTTGGGACAGATCGAGAACTATCTAGAAAACAAAAGGTGGGGTGCAGTTATTAATCCAAAGTGGGTGTTCAGGAACAAGAAGGAACAAAGGATATCTCTCAGGTTTCCAGCAGGAATAGCTAAGTAGGATGTCAGTACCATTAGGAAAATAGAAAATAAAGGAAAATTAGCAAGTAAGAAGAGATGATGACTTGTTTCAGACTCCAGGAATGGTTCCTATAGATTTCAAAGATTTCATTTCTTAGCTGAAGTCTACCCTTAGAAGTAAATAAGATTAACCCAATCCATAGATTCCTACAAGACCTCCCTTAGTACTTTCACAGTGCTTCCTTTCCTGATCAAAATTTGATCCCAGAAAAGTCTGATAAATTCATGTATTAAGCAGTTTAAAAAATAAAAGCTAATATACTTTTTTTTGCTCCGCCTCCCGGGTTCACGCCATTCTCCTGCCTCAGCCTCTCCGAGTAGCTGGGACTACAGGCGCCCACCACCACGCCCGGCTAATTTTTTGTATTTTTAGTAGAGACGGGGTTTCACTGTGGTCTCGATCTCCTGACCTCGTGATCCGCCCGCCTCGGCCTCCCAAAGTGCTGGGATTACAAGCGTGAGCCACCGCGCCTGGCCTATACCCTGTGTTAAAAGGAGAAAATAAAATAATTTCCCATTGTGAAAGTCAATTCTCATCAGAATATTAGGGAAGTATTGTAGAAAGCAAGGTCACTTGGTAACACTAAAACCAAACTGCAGGTGGAAACCGTATTCAGTGATATCAATCCACTCTTCCCAACTGTATTATTTATCAGTGATAATTGATATAGCCTCGACCTTATGTAAAGTGCTATGTAACCACATTAGTTTCAATCCTCTTTTCGTACCCAGTTGCCACCTATGAGCCTCACCTACGTAAAAATTGTCTTCCAGCCTATGATACATGCAGGTGATCCCATGAGACAGTAAAATATTGTTAATTTTCATAATGAATATATAGCGAGTATATACAGACCTGGAAATGATCAATTATCCTGCTCTCATTTTTGTGAAGAGATGCTATGAGTGAACATAATTATAATTTATAATTTAATGTGTACAGTTTTAAGTAAAATTTGCATACATGAAATGCACAAATCAGTTATAACATTCAGTGAGTTTTGATCAATGTATTCACCATGTAATCCATGCCCCATCAAGATATAAATTATAGATTATTTCCATAAACTCGGGAATTATCTCAAACTTCTTTGCATTCAATTTTCTAATTCTCACACCTCATCTCCTGGTAACACCATAGATTAGTTTTGCCTAAATTGCTCTGGAATTTCATACTAATGACATACAAGACAATGTATCCTTTTGTGCTCGACTTCTTTATCAAAGTATAATATCTGTCTGTGGTGTATATCAGTAGTTTATTACTTTTTAATATTAAGCAGAGCCCAATTATATGACTATATGACAATTTGTTTATCCATTCCTCGATTGATAGACATATGTTGGTTTTTTGTGTGTATTATGAATAAGACTGCAATGAACATTTTTGTACAAGTCTTTTGTGAATATATGTTTGCATTTATCTCTAGTAAATACCTGATAGTGAAATTATGTATCATATGGTAAAATCTAGACCCTTTTGAAAGGAGGAAAGCATGCAACCCAAAGGTTTTTATTTTATTTTATCAGATATCCACTGTTCACCCTCAACAAGAAGACCCAAATAAACCCTACTGGATTTTGAGGTTGGTCACTGAACACAATGAATCAGAATTATTTGAAGTGAAAAAGGATACAGAACGGGCAGATGAAATCCGAGCCATGAAACAAGCCTGGGAGACAACTGAGCCAGGAAGAGCAATCAAGGTCACCTGACTTCGAAAAGCTGTCATCTTTTACTTTTCCTCCTTAGGCATGCTCTGAAAAAAATGGCCATGCTGGTAAAAACCATATAGCCTGTCCTTTAGTAATGGTATCTGAAATTTTATCAGACAGGCATTGAATAACTACGTTAGGACCACCTTTGGACACATTGTAAAATGTTACCCTCCTGATTACCCAAAGGACTTGCAAAAACAAAGCACATGGTGGTACCAATTATAGGCCCACACTATGGGTTACCTCATTCTTTCACATAGCCCTGGCTATCTGCACGTCTGCTCTTAACACCCCCAAGTAAGAAAGCGTTCAAATATTTAGTATGTGCTTTACTACACTTTGCGCAGCCTTAGATGGATTAAAAACCATGTGCTGCCCCCTTGTGGAATATACACACCTAGTCTCTAGCGTCTAGAGACCCTAGAGAGTCTCTGACCTAGTTCCTGTAAGAGTGATTGCCATAGTGACACTATTACCATGTAAGTGCTTCATGTGACAATTCAGGGTTATTGGGCAGATGAAAAAGATTCAGGAACCACTGCATCTAAGATAGTACGCCCAGAAACGTATTCTTTTTAGGGCTGCTTCTTCATCTATTCTCAAAAATAACTCAAAATCATGGATGATTCAGAATTTGAGTTTATCTGATAATGAAGAAGAGCTGGTCTGCTTCATTTAGACTGCCCTATTTAATTCACATTTTCCTGTTGCGTTTTCGATAGAATACCATTAATATGTATTACCTGTACTGGTTGTGGCTTTTCAAGAGCTTTTAAAAAGCTGCTCATGTTTGTTCTTTAGGCTTCTCAGGCTCGTTTGCATTACCTTAGCGGGTTCATTAAGAAAACATCTGATGCTGAGAGTCTGCCTATATCTGAAAGCCAAACTAAACCAAAGGAAGAAGGTGAGTGAATCCTACCCTAGCTGCCTCAGAGCACGGAGCTGTGACTTGCACTTCTTAAAAACATAATCAGCGGGTTGTGCTTGGTGAAAAGGAGACATTTCAGAATCTCGTTTCTTGAGGATTATAAAAAGTCGCACAATTTCAGATAACTATATGAATAGTGCTTCAATTTTCAAATCACTTTCACACATCTCCCCCCTCACACACACTGTGCAAGGAGATGTGATTTTCTCCATTTAACAAATGATAAAACCAGAAAGAATGATGCAACCTAGTTAGAAAGTAGCAGTATAAAACTTGAAGGTAGGTCTACTACTATAAGTCTGGTACCCTTTCTAATAATAATAAACAATAACAAAAAGAAGTCATACATCAACCCAAGTATATATTATAATATTATTCCAGTTTATCAATAAGGACACAGGCACCAGAGACCCTCAGTAATATTCTAAGTTCAGAGCCAGAGACAGAATTGGCCTGCAGACAGGCCCTTCATAATGCCAGTGTCTTCTCACAGCTACTTGACCGATTACATCTATTGCCACACTGAGGTGTCCATGGAGGCAGAAGGCGTTCACATCCCAAATCATGCTTTTCCATTTTTATATATTCAGGAATGCAATTCAATAATTGTTATAAAAATAATCTCTTAACTTTTCATATGAACAGTGTGAATAGCAAATACCATCCTAATTCTGTTATCCTGGGATAGGCAAAGCATTTTACATTATCTCACTTTAACCTATAGCAACTATGAGGTATGTATTACTCACTCTACTCATCTTAGAGATAAAGAGACCAAAGCTCAGAGAGCCACCTTATTCTTCCTAAGTCATCCATCTCAAAAGTGATGAAGCTGGGATTTGAAATATTTCTAACTCAAGTACTCACTCCTCTAATAGAATCTAATGTAATGCTAGGAAAACAAAGGTGAATAGGATTCAGTTCTTGTCCTTTAGGCTATAGATTATTTTTTATATTTTGTTTTAATGTATGTGTATAAAATATTACACTGAATACATTAAAAATGACTAAAAGACTTTATTCCAGACTACTGAAGTAGGGGAGAAAAATTGAATTCAACTGTAGATACAACAAGGAATAAGTGGGGAGTTACAACCAACAGTCCAGGTGAGGGAGTAGATGGTAAATTACTAAGAGGAACTTGGTTAGATGTCAAGGGTCAGGAAAGAGGAACTTGATTTCATATCAAGTGGGGAAGGATTCTGGATAAACTGACTTAGCAGGATTTTTTACTAAAACTAGGGTCAGCAGGCCAAGGACAAGGCCTAGTGGAGAACAGGGCTCAGAGACCCTGACCCTGTCATAGAACACACACACAATAAAAGCCACAAATTGTAACTGTACAGCTCGATTAATTTTCACATGTGAATACTCAGTAGCCACTGTTTAGATCAAGATTGGAAACACCAAATACTAAAGTCCTCCTCGTTTGTTTCCAAGTCATTTTCTCCCTCAAGGTAACAACTAGTTGACCCCCATCACCATCAAATAATTTTGCCTATTCTTGAATTCCAATTTAGACTCATATGTACCCCGTATGTCTCACTATTTAGTTATTTTATTTCTTACTGTGCCTGGAATAGTAGGCTGCATTTTATAAGAAGTTTGTCTATTTTATGTAGGTTCAACTTACTGGAATAAGTTTCCTTTTTACCTTTTTTTTTTTCTCTATCAGTCTTGCTCTAGGGATACATCAACTTTAATAATATTTTTAGGGAATCAACTTTTGACTACCGAATATCTGCCTCTTATTTCAACATTTCTTCATGCTCTTAAGTACTTTCCTATTGCCACCCTTCATTCAATGCAGAACATAACATGAATTTGGTCACCTGCAATTGATAAATAGGAAAATAATGTCTCTATATAACGAGGAAATTATGGTAGGTTTTACATAGTTTTTCCTAAGCTAGGGATCCGGAACACTGAATAGACTCAGAGTATCAAGAAAAAACTTCCCAGCTTTATGACATTACAAGAAAGAGCTCTGTTCAGCTCTATTTTAAGACAATTTTAAATAAATGTCTGCATACAGGGATCCCCCTGCAGAGAGGAACACCCTATCTATTATGAAGCATTGTCAGCATAGGGCTAGTTGTACTTCCTCTAGGGCCGACCTTCACGACACCCCCAATAATTCAAATATCCCATTTCCATTTATGCTGTCCCAACTTCTAAAAGCCTCTATTTTTATGTGACATTTTAATATATGGAGGCAGTTTTCAGACACACTTCCTGCCTGGGTCAGCCTTCTAGGGTGACAGTCATTACTTTTGCTAGTGCTCTGGTTAGAAGTTATAGAGGTTTTGAGTCATCTGCTCTAAATCTGTGCTCCCATCATCAAGCCCTGTTACTTTTTGCATGTGATTTCATGGAATGCAAGCTTTTTCAGTAATGCACGTGTCATGTTGTAGTAGAAACAGCTGCACGTGGTGTAAAAGAGCCAAACTCAAAGAATTCTGCAGGTTCAGAGAGCAAAGAGATGACACAAACAGGATCAGGGAGTGTGGCGTGGAAGAAGTGGCAATTGACCAAAGGCTTGAGGGATGTGGCAAAATCCACGAGCAGCGAAAGTGGAGGAGCGTCTTCACCAGGGAAGGAAGAGCGCGAGCAGAGCACGCGGAAGGAAAACATTCGTAAGTATTGCTGTCACTGGTAAGATAAACATGTATTTTCAAATAAAAATTGTGGAAAGGATTTTAACTTAAACATAAGTGATGGCTAGGGCTATAAAAGTAGAAGCGATGTCTTTCCAATATATATTCATTTTACTTAACAGAGTTGGGAATTTGCTCAAGGACCTGATTACTAAATATTAACCAAAAGATAAAAGTGGGCAATAGACCCCCCCCTCCCCAGATTTGCAGGTATATTTTTTCTGTGTATAGGTTTTCTGTGTCTACAAATGCTAGAAATAAAATGCCAGCATTCACACATACACTTGTCGTTAAACACAGATTTTTTTGTGTTATCTGTAGTATACATGATAGATTTCCTTTTTACCTTTCACAGCAAATTTTAAGAATGTCGTTTCTTAAATGTTGAAAAAGAGCAATTTTCAGTGGTGCACAAGTCACCCTGACTTGATTCATTTCTATATGGATTCAGATCTGTTCACTAAACTGAACTAAATCCCTGATCAAAGGAAAATGCCTTTCCACACTCCTGGTTTCTATGAATTCCTAAGCAACTCCTCAACTCCTTCTGTCTTAAAGGAAACTAGATGTCCTTTTAATGCATTTGGAGAGAATGCATGAGGCTGCCCATGGCAGCACTGCTTCTCCCTCAGGTGTGAGCACTACCTAGACTGTGCTGGAACAGTCAGTCAGCTTCAGGTGATCATGGCCCGTTTGTCTCTCACATCAAGCTACATCCTCCAATTAAACCTGGATCAATAGTATGATCTTACTCTCTATTTTTCTACTTGTTTTGAACCCAGGCAGCAAAGAAAGAAATCTTAGAAGCATTCTCAGAAAAGCCAACAATGGTTCTTTTCTCAGAATTGCTAAACAATTCCGAGAATTTTTAAATTAAGAAGTGTTTAAAGCTAAAGCATGTCCTTAAGTGATTTCCATACTGACAGGAAAATTCCAAAATTAAAAGGAATCTTTTACTATACTAACAAGAGCTTCTGATATTTTTTAAACCAATATTTTGAAAGTACATGCCCATTCAATAGGTAATAGCTCACATGATGGTAGCAGTAAAACTCATTAGAACACATTTCATTTAATATTAATATTTAATTTGTAGAGTAATTTTTCCACTCTTACTTGAGATTCCAGGAATTAGAGAAAGCATATATTGCTATCTCCACTTCTAAAACGACAGAATTGGCAAATAACTCACCCAAGGGCAGGAAACTGATGCAGTTTGGGTAGAACTTGGACTTAAACCCAGCTCTTTGGTCTCCATATATTGTGATCTCAAACTGAACACAAACTTTTCCCCATCCTTAGTTAAAGATCTATAAAATAGAAAAATGTAGCCAAAACAATGCAACTTAAATTCTGATATAAAATTATTTACTTATGTGCTAAGTAATCCTTTTTGAATTTTTAATTAACAAATAATTATATATATTTATGGGGTACAATGGGATGTTTTGATACGTGTATAGGTTATGGAATGATCAAATCAGGCTAAGAAATATATTCATTACCTCAAATACTTATTATTTCCTTGGAGTGAGATCATTTAATATCCACCCTTTTAGCTATTTTGAAATGTCCAGTACATTGTTAGCTGTGTTCACCAAGCTGTGCAATAGTACACCAGAACCTATTCCTCCTAGCTAACTGAAGCTAACTGTACCCTTTGACCAACATTTTCCCTTTCCTTGTCCACTACACTATGACCCCCCAGCCTCTGGTAACCACCATCCTAATATCTACATCTACAAGTTCAACATTTTTAGATTCCATATATAAATGAGATCATGCCGCATTTGTCTCTCTGTGGCTGGCTTTTTTACTTAGCATCTTGTCCTTCAGGTTTGTCCATAATGTTGCAAATGACAGAATTTTTTGTTTAAGGCTGAAGAGTAGTCCATTGTGTCTACATACCACATTTTAAAAAATCCATTCCTCTATTGATGGGTACTTTGGTCCTTTCCATATATTGGCTGTTGTGAATAACGTAATGCACACACAAGTACAGACACCTCTTTCACGTGCTTATTTTAATTCCTTTGGGTATATACCCACAGGCAGTGTTGCTGGATCATGTGGTAATTCTACTTTTAGTTTTTTGAATAACTTCCATACTGGTGTTTCAAATGGCTTGTAATAATTCCCAGTACCACCAATGTGTACCTGAGTTCCCTTTTATCCACACTCTCAACAATGCTTGTTATCTCTCATCTTTTTTTATAATAGCCAATGTAACAGGTATGAGGTAGTATCTCATTGTGGTTTTAATGTGCATTTTTCTGATGACTGGAGATGTTAATCATCTTTTTACATGTGTGTGGGTCATTTGTGTCTCTTCTTTTGAGTAATATCTATTCAGGTTCTTTACTCATTTTTTAATCTAGTTATTTGCTCTCTTATTATTGAGTAGCTTAAGTTCCTTGTATGTATTGAATATTAGCCTCTTATCCAATGTATGGTTTGCAAATATTTTATCTCAACCCATGGGTTGACTCATCACTTTTCATTGTTTCATTTGCACAGCAAAGGTTTTTAGTTTGGTACAGTCCCACTTGTCTATTTTTACTTTTGTTTTTGTGCTCTTAGGATCATATTCAAAGAAAATATTGCCCACACTAATATCATGGACTGTTTCTCCTGTTTTTCTTCTAATAGTTTTATATTTTCTGGACGTATGTTTAAGTTTTTAATCTATTTTAGTTGATCATTTTTGGTTTTTGTTTTATTTTTAGAGAGGTTGGAGTACAGTGGCTCAATCATGGCTCGCTGCAGCCTCAACCTCCCAGACTCAAGTGATCTGCCTACCTCAGCCTCCTGAGTAGCTGAGACTATAAGCGTGTGCCACCATTTCTGGTGAATTTTTTTTTATAGAGATGAGGTCTCACTATGTTGCCCAGGCTAGTCTCAAACTTCTGGGCTCAAGGAATCCTCCAGCCTCAGCCTCCTAAAGTTCTGGGTTTACAGGCATGAGCCACTCTGGCCGCCTAAGCTGATTCTTACATAAGGGTCCGTTTTATTTATTTTGTATGTGAATATCAGGTTTTCCAAACACCATTTATTGAAGAGATTTCCCTTTCCCATTGTGTGTTCTGTTCCACTTGTTTTCAGTTTAGTTTTTATTTTGAGACAGGGCCTTGCTCGGTCACCCGAACTGGAGTTCAGTGGCACAATAACAGCTCACTGCAGCCTCAACCTCCTGGGCTCGAGCAATTCTCCACCTCAGCTTCCTAAGTAGCTGAGACTACAGGCACGTGCCACTGCACCTTGCTTTTTTTTTTTTTTTTTTTTTTTTTTGTAGAGATGCAGTCTTACCATATTGCCCAGGCTGTTCTTGAATTCCTGGGCTCAAGCTATCCTCCCACCTTGGCATCCCAAAGTGCTAAGATGACAGGTGCGAGCCACCATACTCAGCCTCTATTCAATTATGTTGATGTTTTTATGCCAGTACCATGTTGTTTTGATTAGTATAGCTTTGTAATATGTTTTGAAGTCTGGTGATGCCTCCCTCATTATTTTTGGTCCAGATGGCTTTGAATATATGGTGCCTTTTGGGGTTCCATACGAATTTTAGGAATCTTTTTGTCTACGTCACTGAAGAACGACATTAGAATTTTGGTAGGGATTGCATTGAATTTGTGGATTGCTTTGAGTGGTATGGACATTTTAACATTAATTCTTCCAGTCTATGAACACAGGATTTTTTCTATTTATTTATGTCACCTTCAATTTTTTTCATCAATGTTTTCTCCAAGGCTGCACCAACCTCCACCCATGCAGTCTGCACTGTGCTCTGAAACTAATAAGGTAATCTTTAAATTGAGAAAATTGACTATAATCATGATTCATCATTTTACACCAGCCCAGGAGCAGTCACAGCACAGACTTTTTTTTTTTTTTTTTTTACACCCAGAGTCCCAGACCAGTGTTGTAAGGCATGGAAGCTCATGCCCCAGTTTCAGCTCATCTGCTCCTAATTTCTTCACACCTTTGGCCATCAGAGTCTTTGGACATTTGCAATAAAGTCTAGGTAGTTGTGAACGGGTATACTTTTGCATAGAGAGAAGAAATAAGAACAGGGAGGAAAGATAAAAGTCAGCAGGAAAGGAGGACCTAGACCAAGCAGCCTATCTCCAAGCACAGAATGTCTTCAAGACATTTCTCAAACACTTGAAAACATTTATCATCATTTTAATGTTTGCACCCCATTGTGTCTGGAGTTGGTTCCTTCCAGTGGGTTCCTGGTCTCGCTGACTTCAAGAGTGAAGCCACAGACCTTCACAGTGAGTGTTACAGCTCTTAAAGATGGCATGGACCCAAAGAGTGGTAGCAAGGTTTATTGTGAAGAGCAAAAGAACAAAGCTTCCACAGCATGGAAGGGGACCCAAGCAGGTTGCTCTTCTGGCTGGGGTAGCCAGCTTTTATTCTGTTATTTGTCCCCTCCCATGTTCTGTTTCTGTCCTATCAGATAGCCCTTTTTTCAATCCTCCCCACGATTGGCTACTTTTAGACTCGTGATGATTGGTGCATTTTACAGAGCACTGAGTGGTGTGTTTTGCAGAGTGCTGATTGGTGCATTTTACAATCCCTTTGCTAGCTACAGAGTGCTGATTGGTGCATTTTACAATCCTCTTGTAAGACAGAAAAGTTCTCCAAGTCCCCACGTGACCCAGGAAGTCAATCTGGCTTCACCTCTCAATCCCCCCACTAAACAGGACACCCCAACTGCTGTTGGGAATGGGGTGATGATCACTAGCTACTTCCTGCTGGATGGGGGCAAAGAAGGGGCCCTGCAGTTGTAGTGTCCTCCAGAGAGGAGCTCTCTAGGCCAGTCAAAGGGCCAGTGGGTTGGTCCAGGGGTTCTTGGTAGAAGTTGTGAGTCAAGCTCATTTGGGGTTCCATTTGTAAGACCATCTGTAGCTTGATGGCCTTGATCCTGGAGGAAATAAATTTGACAAGGAGGTTAAAAATACAGGGCCCAAAGGCGAGTAATAGCAAGATGGCTGTCATGGGAAATAGAAAGGGGAGAAGCCATGTCACCCAACTCCAGAAGTTGGTATAAGAGTTTGAAAGGTGTTGTCTGATTTCAGAAGCCTTTTCCTGTAAATGCCGGGCAGCGTCTTGTATTATCCCTGACTGGTTAGTGTAAAAGCAACACTCTTCCCCTAAGGTGGTGCAAAGTCCTTCTTTCTCAGCAGTGAGGAGATCTAGGCCTCGGTGGTTTTGGAGAGTCACTGCTGCCAAAGAGTCTGTTTGGGATTGTAGAGTAAGGATAGATTTTGTTATTTCTTGCAAACTGTCTGAGAAATCCTTTGAGAGTGTGTAGTAGTAGGATAATGAAGTAGATAAACTGGCTATTCTGGTTCCTGTGGCAGTGGCCATTCCTAACCCTATACGTAGGGGTATTAGTTGTATGGCCCTGTACTGACAGATTTGAGCTTTGAGGGGCACTGGTAGGGTCTGATTTCCAGGGGCAATGTTAATGTTGGGAATTAGGAAGACTAAGGTGCAGGTGCCTGTCCAGTTGGTAGGGAGGCAGATATAGGTTGAAGTTCCACATAAGAAGAATATGCCTTGGCTGGGTAGACAGAACTGGTTGTGTATGTTAAAAAGGTTAATCCCAAAGTGTTGGGATTATAGGCGTGAGCCACTGCACCTGGCCCTAAAACTGCTCTTAAAAATAAACTAAAAAAAAAAAGGAACCAAGCGGGGAAATTTTTACTATGTAATTTCAAAATTGGTCATAAAGTTAAAAATAATGATCAAAACACCATGGTTTGACACTTTCTTTGAAAGTTGAAGAATTTTACCATATGACCCAGCAATCCACTCCTACTTACATAAAATATCCAGGAAAGACAAATCTGTAGAGACATAAGTAGATTAATGATTGCACGGAGTTTGTGGTGAGAACACAAAGTGACTATTATAGGACACAAGAGAGATCTTATTTGGATGATGAAAATGTTTTAAAACTGAATTTTGTTGATGGTCACACAATTTGGTAAATTTACTAAGTATTGAATTAGAACCTCAAAATGGTTGAATTTTTTGTATGTAAATTATACTTTCGTTTTTTTAAAAAGAAATCAGTGGTCTGGAAATGCTGAAAAGTTAATATCCTAGACTCAAGTCTTTTAAATCTGTTCTTGTGGGCTCGCTACTGGTCTATGGATTAAAAAGCTGCTGCTAATTTGATTTTCAGTGTTTATCTTTTATATATTGCCTACTCCACTGGACTACAAGTTTATTGAAGGTAAAATACCGTTTTCAGTATTTCAGTATAAATATGTAAGAAATCTATTTATATCCCAAGCAAGGTAGTACTTAGTGTAGCATTCAGGCAAAGCCCAATCTCATTAAATACTGGGCTATTTAACTTGTTTGTAATGAAATTTTGTAACTTAAGACTTGTTCTTATTAATGGAGACTAATCCTCTTCCCTTTAACTGTGATTAGAATAGCATTTTTTTAATTTTTCATTTTTGTCATCTCCTTCACATTTAACTAAAAGCATGGTAACACCAGCTAGAGGATAAACAAAATATAAGCATATAATTATATATTAACATTATATAAGACAAGTCCAATGAATGGTTGTTTTTCAACAGAAACTATTTTCAATTACAATGAGATATAGTCATTTGGTTAGTCATTATTTTTTAAAGCCTAGGTTTTTTCTTGTGGTTTTTTTTTTTTTCTCTTTTTTTTTTTTAAAGAAACAGGACCTCATACACGATCAACAATTCTGGAAACATCTCCACGACTTATTCAAAAAGCACTAGAATTTATGGATTTAAGTCAATATGTTCGGTAAGTTTTCATAAACATGATTGATGCAGACAACTGTGTTTTGTTAAATCGATTATTAAAATAAATCTTTACAGAAAACATTTAAGTAATTTGAGGCCTGATTAAGGTGAGATGAGCTACAAAAAATTTCTATCACACCTGCTGCATTATTTAGATTCAATTTTTAATAATTAGATAGAAATATATTAAGCATATTTATAAGTTTGAAAACATCAAAATTACTATCTGCATAAATTCAAAAGGAAAACCTACAAGATATTCTCATAGTTTTGAACACAAGTTTCATAATCGCCTCATCAAGTGGTGAATCCAAATTTACTGATATTCTCCAAAATATTTTCCTAAAATATCAGTGACTCAATAAATGGAGCATAGCATATCTAGAAAACAAGCATTTATTTTTTCTTTTTTTTTTTTTTTTTTTTTTTTTTTTTTTTTTTTTTTGT
>NW_026652301.1:2461982-2466192 GCF_009828535.3 Hylobates moloch | reverse complement strand
TTTTTAGTAGAGACGGGGTTTCACCGTGGTCTCGATCTCCTGACCTCGTGATCCGCCCGCCTCGGCCTCCCAAAGTGCTGGGATTACAAGCGTGAGCCACCGCGCCCGGCCGCATTTATTTTTTCTATCCCTAATGTTTTATTTGACTCAGACCACCACACTGTTGATATGATTTAAAATTATTTGCTGTCTAAAGTGAAGCTTATTCCAGAGTTCCCAAATGAAATTTGTATCTTTTGATGATTTTTGTATCAAGGAAAACAGACGCAGATCCTCTGCTGCAAACAGATGAATTGAATCAGCAGCAGGCAATGCAAAAGGCGGAAGAAATTCATCAGTTTCGACAGTATAGGACCAGAGTCCTTAGCATTCGAAACATTGACCAAGAAGAGCGGTTGAAATTAAAGGATGAAGTCCTGGATATGTATAAGGAAATGCGGGTGAGTCTAAAAGCACATACATAGATTATAGTTGGCAAATTCTTTTGTAACATTTAAAAGAAATTATATAATTAAATAATATTTGCATAGAAATAAGTCTTGAAAACATAGGTTTCTATTATTCGCAACTTCTAGGAAAACATCACAAATTTGATTCTATACATCTCATCTCACTCCCTCCCTAAAATCCCCTAAAATGCAGTATTGGGAATCTATCCTTAAAGATGGAAAGAATAGGAGAGAAAACAAAATTATTTGTTCAAGTTGGAAAATAACTGGACGAAGATCACGTTAACTAGCTTGAGACACACAAATCCTAAACTGTCAGTGGGAAAAGTCTTAACAAGCCAATTAGCTCCTCAGAATTCCTACAGAATCCCCAAAAAAGCTCAGCAATTGGTGGCACCAGATATGTTAGGAAGTGAAAGTGAAGTAGGAGGAAGATGAAAATAGTTGGATTTGTTCAGCCTAAGGCTATTTAGGAATTGCAGATCACCACTTCAACTTTTTGCATCCAGATTATTGTCATCCGTTCACCCTAGTAGAAGAATAAGTGTCCTTTAGTTAGAGATGACAACAAATGAAAAAAGAATTTCTACATTGTGGAAGACTATACTTTATTGAAAATGGGAGTATCATACTAGAAAAGGGGAAATTCAATAAATGTATATGGATAACTTCCCACTACAGATAGTGAGAATCTTTTTTTCTCCTCCCTGCAACACACACACACATACTCCTACACATCCCCAAAGACACTAAAGCCTATAGGAAATTCTAAATATTTTAGCTACAGTGAGACTGTCATTTCCAGTAATGGCTCATGTGAGGAATGTGCCCAACTTAACATCTCTTCTTGTTTGTCCAATAGGCACCTCAAACAGAACCTCTCTAAATCCAAGTTCAAGAACGCTTGCCCTCCTTCCCATCTCAGCACAAATATGTCACCCCACCAAGATTCTCCATCTCGGTCAATACCAATTGCATTCTTTCAGTTGCCCAAGCAGAGACTATGGAGACATCCTTGATTTCTCTCACTCCTCATGTGCGATCAATTGTCAGAACCTCTCGACTCTACCTTGAAAATATATCCAATATATGTATCACCACACTAGCCTAACCTGTCATTCTTTCTTATTCAGAGGATTGCTATAGCCCAGTTACTGATCTGCTTCCATCTTTGCCCCTCCACAATGTGGTCTCTGCTTTGCCACCAAAACAATTGTACCAATCACGACAAACTAGGCTTATCCTGTGGTAACAAAACCCCCAATTCACAATGGCCTAACATAGTGTTTGGCAGACTTATTTTCTGTAAAGGCCCAAACAGTAAATATTTATGTTGCATCTACTCAACATTACAATTTTTTACACAAAATCACAGATAATACCTAAATAAATAGGATAATGGCAAAATAAAACTTTACTTAGAAAAATAAGCAATAAGCCAGATTTACTTTACAGGCCTTAGTTCACCAACTCTGGCTAAAAACAGTAAAACAGTATTTCTCATTCTAGCTATGTGTCCAATGCGGTTCAATAGAGCAACCTTCTACTTATCAAGACCCCCTGGCTGAAGGAGCTTCCATAGAGACACTTCTACCATGATTATTACAACAGGGGAAGAGAACATGGGGAATCGCACATTGGCTGTGACTATTTCTACCCAGAAATGCCACATTCATTTGCACTCACATTTCACTGACCAGAGCAAGTCATATGGTCACTTACAACTTCAAAGAAAGAACCTACCTTGGTGACACCTTGATGCCAAACTTACAGTATCAAGCACTGCGAGGCAATGCATTTCTGTTGTCTAAACCCAATTTGTGGTTCTTTGTTACAGCAGCCCCAGCAAGCTAATCAAGAGGGAGGGCAATGCTACCAGGTACCTGGAAGATAACCAGCAATATTTTGTGAATTACACTAATGGTTATCATAACGCATATTTAAAATGAAGGTGGAATCATTTCACTTCCCTAATGGCTTTACATTCATTAACAAACTAAAATCTTGTATGACCTCCAGAGCTTTCCTCTCTGATCTTTTTATCGACTTTTTGCCTAGGTGACTTTTCCTTTCCACTAATAGCAAGGCATGTTCCCACCTCTGGCCTTTGACTTCACTCCTCTCTCTTCCTGGAATATTCTTTTCCCAGAGTGTAAAATGTAAAACTTTCCTTTTATGAGATCTCTTATCTATGGTCACTTATTAGAGAGATCTTCACCAGCTGCCCTTTCAAAATTAGTACCCTCAAAATTTGTGTAACCGTGCCTAGCCTTATTTTTCTTGAGGGCACTTACCCTGCATGTGCATTTATTTATTGGCATATGAAAATGTAGATATATTATAAATACTATGCTTTCATTTTTTATTGTTCTCTGCTACAATATAGCCTATATGTGGACAGATATTCTGTTTAGATTCACTGTTGTGTCCCCAGAGCTTCAGAGGAATGTCTGTTTCACAAGTTTGTTCAATTAATGAATCAGTAAATCAATGAATGGATATCAAAATTGTGTAAGTTCAATTTACCATGTGGGAAATAATTTAGATTAGAAAACAAAAGGGAATTTCAGGATTGCTGTTTGTGGTTTTTGTGTGTAATAACCAAATAAATGCAGCAGATAGTATTTTTTCCCCATTTCTTCTCTAAGACAGCTTTGAGTTCACTCCCATTCATTTATGTGAGAGGCACAGAGAGAGCCCTAGTTTTGATTGACGCCATTTTAAGAGAAACATGATCAATAACATATTTATCAGATAGGAGAATGAATGTTTTATACTCATTCCTCAAGGGACTACTGATGTATATTAAACTTATTTACACACGCTTCTTAAAATGTCTCCTCATTCTCTTGCTGTCTCTAATATGTCACTACTATCTTCTACTTGTGCAATTGGTTTAGTCAATCCAGTTTTATTATGGTAGCTACAGTACTATCTTTTGTAAAAACTTCAGGAAGTCCGATTCTGACATCCAGCTTTTCCCAACATCTCAATAAGATTAAGCTGGTTGCAAAAAACATGGAAGATGTCTTGATAAATTCAAGGACAAAGACAAAGCAGTCATTTCTAGAAGAGTCTTTTCAGGCTAGCAGCTATGCTTTATCCTTATTCTTTGATTATATTATCTTTGAAACAGTAAGCAATTAATTTGGCCACTTCTCTTTTAAGAGATGAAGGGGAAAAGGAGAAATCAGCAAAGGTGACTGAATAGGAGCAGCTGGTGAGACAGAAGACAATCTAAGAGCTAAGTGAAATCAGTTGATCCAGGCGGAGAGCGTGTGGTTAAGCAAGAATAAGAACAGTAAATGATCTTGGATTTAGCTACATATAAGGCTTTGGTATCCTTGATGAATACAGTTCTGCTAAAGCGGTGAGAATGAAAGTCAAGGTGACAAGAACAAAGTAACCAATGGATTTGGCCATACTATTTGGAGCTTCGTCATCAAGTATAGCTCAGATGTATTTTGTCAGGGATAGCATACATGTGGGGAACTAGTAATTTCTTGAGCAGAGTTACTTTGCAAGAGACATTGATTGGGCTTATTATCTCATATAGATTACATTTGAAATAATTTAAACAGAATACCTTTGGGGAAAAAAGTATGTTTTCTTTACCTTGGACTATTTTTTCTACAAATGTTTTTATTTTGCCATACTGTGTTAAAATCTCATGAACCCTTTTGCTGGTATGTTTTGTGTATTGATAAGCTTTTGAGACCATACACAAATTTTTTTTTTTTTTTTTTTTTTTTTTTTTTTTT
>NW_026652301.1:2459921-2461882 GCF_009828535.3 Hylobates moloch | reverse complement strand
GTGCAGTGGCGCAATCTCGGCTCACTGCAAGCTCCACCTCCCTGGTTCACGCCATTCTCCTGCCTCAGCCTCGGAGTAGCTGGGACTACAGGCGCCCGCCACCACGCCCGGCTAATTTTATTTTTATTTGTAGTAGAGACGGGGTTTCACCGTGGTCTCGATCTCCTGACCTCGTGATCCGCCCGCCTCAGCCTCCCAAAGTGCTAGGATTACAAGCGTGAGCCACCGCGCCTGGCCGACCATACACTAATTTTCATTTTCAATCATTTTGCCTATGAATGTATGGGCATAATGACAGGGTAAAGGAATTTCATTTTTTCTTTCTGGGAACATAAGCCTTTACCAGTGGAACTTACTGTTTGGGGTTTTGCTTTGGAACAGGACTCCTTAGATGAAGCCCGACAGAAAATTTTCGACATCCGGGAAGAGTACAGAAACAAATTGCTGGAAGCTGAGCGCCTAAAGCTGGAAGCTCTGGCTGCTCAGGAAGCTGCCGTGAAGCTGGAGACAGAAAAGACCGTGGCTCCTGACACACAGAAAAGAAAGAAAGGAAAGAAAAAGTAACCAGGGGATGTCCAATACTACTCTGCTTCTGGAGAGAAAAAATGTAATGATCTATAGCTGCCTGCTGATAAAACAAGATATTGGGCCAACTGAAAATAGAAATTGTTCTTAGAAATATTTTAATGCTAACTTGTTAGTTTTCCTCAGAAAGCTAGTATTTGAAGTCATTCAAGTTTAAAATGCTCTAATTTCAATAAAATAGCTTCCAAATATTTAAAATGTAATAAAATATGTTTGACACTCTAAACTGCCTGCATTTTTAATTAGAAGTGAAACAAGTTCATAAATTAAGCAACAGGATTATCTTTGAAAATTTCAGCAATGAGAAAAGTGGCTTTTGTTCTTAGAAGTTTAGTCTTAAACTTTAAAAGTTTAAAAATACTAATAACTATGCTTCAGAATTATGCTTTTCAAAAGAGACTGAGTCTCACTTTGTTGCCCAGGCTGGAGTGCAGTGGTATAATCTCAGCTCACTGCAGCCTCTGCCTCCCGGGTTCAAGAGATTCTCCTGCCTCAGCTTCCTGAGTAGCCGTGATTACAGGCACCTGCCACCACCCCTGCTAACTTTTGTATTTTTAGTAGAGACAGGGTTTCACCATGTTGGCCAGGCTGGTCATGAACTGCTAACCTCAAGTGATCTGCCTGCTTCGGCCTCCCAAAGTGCTGGGAATACAGGCGTGATCCACCACGTTGGGCCAGAATATGCCATTTTTAAAAACTGAGCTTCAAGAAACCTCCTTCATTGACCAAGAACTACCCTGGCTCAGCCCACCCAAAGTGTTAGGACTCTGGATCCTAGCAACGCATCATGGTAACCTGGGTGTAGAGAGAGTGTGATCTCAAACATCACTTTTCGTGCTCACCAGTGTGGTGTTTTCTGTAAGACACAGATGAAGTTGTTATACCCTTAGTCTTAGAACAATGCAATGAGTGGATTGAGGCACATAGCAGGAAACTGACTTTCTCCAAAAGCACACTTCTAATTCATGACTATCTCAAACTATTTTAAGGCAGTCAAAGCGGTTTCACTTTGGCAGGTGATTTTACTTATCCTTTCTTATGTTAATCTTTGTTATTTAAAATATGTTTATTGAGACATGGTCCCCCTCTGCTGTCCAGGCTGGGGTGCAGTGGCACAATCTCAGCTCACTGTAACCTCCACCTCCTGGACTCAAGCCATCCTCCTTTTTTTTTTGAGATGGAGTTTCCCTCTTGTTGTTGGGGTGATCAGACCCAACACCAGGTCGTGGGGGTGACAAAGTCTGGCAGAGTTAAAGGACTAAGAAAAAGTCAGCTTCAGAGAAAAAGGAGACAGCTTGAGAGAGAAAGCTGGGACCGAGTGGCCACTAGCGAGCGTGGAGGCCGCGAAGGCCTTGCGCTGTGGGAGCCCACGCTAT
>NW_026652301.1:2444683-2459911 GCF_009828535.3 Hylobates moloch | reverse complement strand
GCCAACCATACAGATCTAAATGCTGAGATAATCCTGCTGATTGTCTGTATTTGGGCCACAACTACAGATGCAGGATTTTTTTTTCTCGGTCACTTTGCAAGCCAGGGACCCCTAGCCAGGGATTCCGTACCTGGGCCGCTCTCGGGGATGCTACTGTGCCCCAGCTCACCTGTGTTATAGCTTGTGCTTATGTTCTGTGGTTCCCAAAATCTTGTACTGCGCCCAAGAAGAATGAAGATGCACTGTACATTGAAGGGTGAGGAGGGTGGAAAAGAATTTTGTTGAACGATGAAACAGCTTTTAGCGGAGAGGGGATATAGGGATGGTTCCCCTTTCTGAGGGCAGGAAAATCCCTCCCCTGTTGCTGGCTCTGGGGCCTCTTATGGACTCAGAATGGGGAGTGGGTGCTGATTGATTTGTGAATATGCAAAAAAGGTTAAAGCGAAGACATCACTCAAAGGTGGGCATGACAGTGTAGAAAACCAATTAGGAAAGGGTAGGTATATGTAAAATAGGTGAAGGTTGGGGACCAATCAGAGGAAACCATGCTGACGGGTGGACAAATTCTCAGTCCGTTTTGAGGATTTAAGCTGTAGCTTGGCTTTCAGGCTTTAAGCTGTCTTTGGCTTCGAGGTGGGGTTTCACCAGGGGCCTGCCCCTATCTGCCTAGGCATTTGGCTGCCTCCTGCCACTCTCAATACCACTCTTGTTCATGGGAATTTCTTGTCATCTAATTTTGCTAGCAATTTATCTGAGTTTTGTTTTTTCTTGGTGTGTATGTGTACTTGCTTTGCCATCACAATTGTATTTATAGTTTTCAGGAGTAGTTTTGGGGAAAAGCAAAAATATGACACATCATTATCCTGCCACTAGAAGTGTGTTACTTATTTATAATTTTATTTGCTTATAATCAGACTACATGATCCCTAGAATTTTTACTTCTAAAAAATTTATGAAGACTTTCTACGTAACTAAGTAGAGGTTTAAATTACATAAATGTGTAGGATGATCGTAAACTTTGCATAAATATGTAAAAAGAATTGCTTGAAAAGAATGCAAATTTTAATTTTAGAAAAGCCTCATTTCCAAAATTTAACCCTCTATGTAGTTTTATGGAAAATTATATATAATGTTTTTCAAGTTTTAGTCAAATCTATTCATTATGTAATTACTCTCTTTTTTTAGTTTTAATCCACTTCATTTGTCTAGTTCTCAGAAGTATGTTGTAGAATTCAACAATATTTTTTCTTATTTTTTTGTATTTGAGTAATCTTTATGCTTTCAGCTGTGCTATCATCTAAAAATATATTAAGCTAAAAGTAACAAAAAGGTCAGTTACAGCCAGGTGTCTCATGCCTGTAATCCTAGCACTTTGGGAGGCCGAGGTGGGCGGTCAGGAGTTCGAGACCAGCCTGACCAACATGAAGAAACCCCGTCTCTACTAAAAATACAAAATTAGCTGGGCATGTGTGGCACATGCCTGTAATCCAGCTACTCAGGAGGCTGAGGCAGAATTGCTTGAACCTAGGAGGCAGAGGTTGTGGTGAGCCGAGATCATGCCATTGCACTCCAGCCTGGGCAAAAAAAAAAAATGTCACTTACCTTTGCTCAATTAAATAGGAGGATATTTATCTAACTTAATAAAAAGTTAGCATCTCAAAATCTAGAGCAAATATCTCTGTGGTAATATTGCCTTTCCTTCATCATCACAAAATGACTATTGCAGCTCCAGCAGAGACATGTAGAAGAATATTCATGGCAGCACAATTTATAATAGTCCAAAATTGGGGAAAACTCAAATTTCCATTCACAGTAAAATGAGCACATCAACAAATCATGGTGTTTTTATATGATTAAATACTATGCAATAATCAGAATAAAGGAACCACTGCTATGCTCCATACCATGGATGATTTTAATAAATATTTTATGCATTTAGATTTCAACACCTAGGAAAGCTGATCTGTGGTGTTAAATAGGCCGGGCACGGTGGCTCACGCTTGTAATCTCAGCACTTTGGGAGGCCGAGGCGGGCGGATCACGAGGTCAGGAGATCGAGACCGTGGTGAAACCTCGTCTCTACTAAAAAATACAAAAAAATTAGCCGGGCGTGGTGGCGGGCGCCTGTAGTCCCAGCTACTCGGAGAGGCTGAGGCAGGAGAATGGCGTGAACCCGGGAGGCGGAGCTTGCAGTGAGCCGAGATTGCGCCACTGCACTCCAGCCTGGGCGACGGAGCGAGACTCCGTCTCAAGAAAAAAAAAAAAAAAAAGTCATAATAATGGTTAAATTTAAGGAGTAAATGGTATCAGGAATTGTCATTACAGGCCATTCTAGATGCTGATAATAATCTCAATATTGATATGAATGACTGTAACACAGGTAGTTTACTTTGTACAAAAAAAAAAAATTTTTTTTATTTTTTTAGATGAAATCTCACTCTGTCTCACAGGCTGGAGTACAATGGCGTGATCTCGGGTCACTGCAACCTCCATCTCCCAGGTTCAAGTGATTCTCATGCCTCAGCCTCCCGAGTAGCTGAAATTACAGGTGCCCACCACCACACCCATCTAATTTTTGTATTTTTAGTAGAGACAAGGTTTCACCATGTTGGCCAGGCTGGTCTTGAATTCCTGACCTCAAGTGATCTGCCCACCTTGGCCTCCCAAAGTGCTGGGATTACAGGTGTGAGCGCCTGGCCTTCTTTGTAAATATTTATGGAGCAGTAAATTTAAAATTTATTTACATATCTGTGTTTATGTATCTTTCAATAAAAAGTTTACATGATAATATGATCAATGGAAAAGTTGAAACAAAATATTACTGGATTTAATAACTCAATAATTAAGTTTAATAGCAGATTATAGTAGTTTAGGAGACAATTATGAAGCTGTAAAGTCATCAAAAAGTAGTTAACTGACAAAACACATCAATCTATATGTTAAACATAAGATTAAATTTAAATGTTAATGGAATAATATTCTAATTAAATACTTAATATTTAATTAACTAACATTTAATTAGAGACACAGGATTGAGAGATGAGTGCAGGTTGGGGAGTACTTCGTAGTGGGAGAATGAAGCTCAGAGAGATCTTGTGGCTTCAGTTCAGTCTGTTAAGTTGCCATATTATGGGATATCATTTTCTGACCCCCAACAATGCAATGATTTTATTTCTGAAATATTCAATGAACATTAAAATTGTACAAAAAAATACTTTGACTTTATATGTCTCACAGAATTAGATTCTTTGATTACTAACTTGCTTTTCAACTATATGAATGGTGGGCCGTTCAAATCAAATAGAAGGTAAAACAATTCTCTGTTCCATGTGACTCAAAATGCATTTTGAAGACAGTTTTAACACCCCTGTGATTTCATCCCTGACCAAATCAATCAGCAGTTCCCATTCCTTAGCCCCCCAAACGCCAAATTATCCTTAAAAACCCTAGTCTCCAAATTCATGGGGAGGCAGATTTGAGAGATATTGCCCATCCTCCCCACCCAGCGGCCCTGCAATTATTAAAATTCAAAATGACAGGATGTCTAATATTCTTGGTTTTCAACCACTAAATAGGAGTTCTCTCTTATTATTGGGACAACCACAAATGTCCCATGTATTTCCTAAATATTCCCTAGAAGAGGCACTATCTCCATGGAGAACATTATTCCCATGTAGAAGAATAGTAGAGTGCTGAGAAGCTGAGATAGTAATGTCTATGGATCACAGTTAATAAATGACTATTGGAATACATTGCCAATATACACATGTGCAATCGTATTGAGTAAACCAGGGTATGTCTATAAAGCATGTACAGTCCCTACAATCCATAGGCCATTGTCTTTGGCAAAATGTCTCGCCCCTCCATTCGGTTTCTTTCTCTTTAGTCTCCTACCATCTACCTCTTTTCAGCCCTTCAAGTACTTCAAGATCAAGCTGTCCCTTCTCTGGGCTGGTATAAGGGCAGAGAAAACAGTGTTCTTGTTCTGCAGACATAGGCCTGCCTTTGAGATCATAGAAATAATCCCTGAGGCACAATTCTGGTGATAATGAAGCACCATTATATGGAGTAATTTAACTCCTCATTGCATCCAACAACTGCACTAAAAAATAGATTGTAGCTTCCCCTTTTCCACAATCAAAGTGCCCACTAAAGTGTTTTTGGAAATGTAACTGTCTTCATTTAAATGAATCTAAAAACTGCTGATAGCTTTAATAAACTTTTAACTGACTTCTAGACACCAAGTTTTCAAACAAAACATTGAATTCTAGTCCTAGAGCCTCTCACTATATTTAGTTTGTTTTCACACAAAAAAATATGTGTGTAAACTCTGATCTGTTAACTGATATTTATCTTGTGTTTCTGTCTCATTCAAAACAAACCCTTGCATTCATTGCCCGTTGAAAAACAGGGAAATAAAGGGAGAATTGGCTATGTATGTGTATGTGTATGTGTGTGTATATATATATACACACACATACACATACACACACACACACACACATATGTATATGATAGAACTTTTCTCAGAGAAACAAAACACATGTTATGGCACAGTGAGGTTCTTCTTGCCCACTGCATGGAAAACACCAATACACTGAGACAGTAGATGTTGCAGCAAAGAAATAATTTTAATATTTTAATAATTGCAGGGCCGCTGAGTGGGGAGGATGGGCAATATCTCTCAAATCTGCCTCCCCATGAATTTGGAGGTGAGGGTTTTTAAGGATGATTTGGTGTGTGGGGGGTGCTAAGGAATGGGAACTGCTGATTGATTTGGTCAGGGATGAAATCACAGGAGTGTCAAAACTGTCTTCATGTCCTGAGTGACTTCATGGGTGGGAGTCACAGAACCAGCTGAATCAGTTCTTTGGTATGGGTCATGGGTCTGGGTGGCATCAGTTGGTCTACCAGAGTGCAAAGTCTGAAAAATATTTGAAAGACCAGCCTCAAGTTTCACAAGTTACCTGTAAGAGCAATTGGTGAAGTTATAAAATTTGTGAGCATTGGGTACAAGAATCCTGAGCAGTAAGCAATTATAAAAAAGCAAGCTAGGGAGCAATGACCAGCTATTGTTTATGCCTATATCTTAGCAGAATTCAAGCCCCCAACATAATTGTAACCTTGTGGTCTTTCATTAGTCTGATATAGTCACTTTCAGTCCCCAAACGAGGAGGCAGGTAGTTTTGGGACACGAACTATTATCATCCTTGCTTTGAACTATAAGCTGAATTCTTCCCATAGTTGGCTTGGCCTACATACAGGAATGAGAAAAGGCAGGTAGCTTGAGGTTAGAAGCAAGGTAGAGTCAGTTGTGTTAGACTTCTCTTACTGTTATAATTTTGCAAAGGCAGTTTCACACGCGTCTTGCCAGCTCCATCCCCTGGCTTGGGCCCTGCCCTGGGTGGGTTTATTTATACCAGGTTAATAAAAGCTTTCAGTAACCTTTGTAGAATATCTCTGAAAGTAACATTATGAAGAAACTTTGTTCAAATTGTCATAAAGTGTTTTGTCTAATCAATTATAAAACAGACTTTAGTCATTTTAATTTACATAAAATAGTTTCCAACCACAGATGTGTTTTTATGGAATAGCTTCATTACCTATTGAATGTGCTTAGAACTTTAAGCTAAACATCCTTGTTTTTTACTTTTTTGGACAGGCACAGATGGCAGCATTACCACATGTATGATTTATTTTTGAAGTGAACTTATATAACAAACAACCCTACTATGCATATGTATATTTTCATAACTTTAAACAATTCTAAATTCAAATAAACCAAGCATTTTTAATTTATTTTGCTAATTATGAAAATTCACTTATCTAATCTGTAAATACCTTTTCCATCTGGTATATAACATAATGATACTCTTTATTGTCACTGTTAATCACGCTGTTGATTTCAGAATCATCAATTCAGATAGCATCTGGGCATCTTTCATTCCATTGTAGGTGACTGATATAGTCAGACAGATACAAAGAAACCTCATAAAAAGCTGTTTGACTTTGTGGAAACACTCTAAATAAATATGTCACATAATAAAGACTAATCAGTTAATATTTAAATGACTAAATAATTTAAGTCATGACTATGGCTTATTGGTGAAAACGGGCTAACTTTGTTAACATCACTATAACATTTTAAAGAGCTTGGAAAAACATGCTATTTTCACCAGAAAGTTTAAACTTGTGCAAATGTCCAAAACCATATTAGAAACAACCTGATCAATAACCATTACATTAATAATACAAAATGGTTGCTATGAATATATTCTAAAGGAACTCTGAAGTATTTGTATATTTCTCTATGAATTTAGCTAATTTTTAGCTCAGTTACTTCTGGTGTAGCATGTGCCCAAAGTCTGCATGTTTTATAATATGATGTGTGCAAAACAACCTTTGGAAAATAATATTAAAGCTTTTCTAAGAACCATGATTTCCTTAGCACATCATCTAAAGCCATTAAACGGTTGATATTAGATACCATGAAAATAGTTGTTAGAATAGTCAACTAGAATGTAAAGACTAATTTCCAATTTATGAATCATACAGATTCTTTATGTTTACTTTTCCTTTTTCATTTATCAACATTTGTCACCTCATTAGTTATTTCTGGTTCTATAAAGACAAAGATGAAGAAAACATGGGAAAATTCAAAGGGCTGAATTTGTAATTTGCAGATATGATACACACTTTCTTGAAAGAAGTTCACATTCCTAATGAGCTGCTCACAAGTCATTTGCAGATTTCAGTAGCCTTTAGTCTTCAGTACTCTGGGTGCCATAACATTGGCTGATAAGTTTTATTTTTTCAATTGTGTTATTATTGTTTAACTAGATTGTCACACTAAAGACCATTTTTATAATACTTTGTATAAGATTTCATTTTAATGGGCTATAATATCGAGTGTAAGAAAGAACTATATCATAATGTTAGGTTTTTTGTTGTTGTTGTTGTTGAGACGGAGTCTTGCTTTGTCGCCCAGGCTGGAGTGCAGTGGCGCGATCTCGGCTCACTGCAAGCTCCGCCTCCCGGCTTCACGCCATTCTCCTGCCTCAGCCTCGTGAGTAGCTGGGACTACAGGAGCTCGCCACCACGCCCGGCTAATTTTTTTGTATTTTTTTTAGCAGAGACGGGGTTTCACTGTGTTAGCCAGGATGGTCTCCATCTCCTGACCTCGTGATCCGCCCACCTCGGCCTCCCAATGTGCTGGGATTACAGGCGTGAGCCACTGCTCCCAGCCATTGTTAGGTTATTTTTGATCACCCATAGAACCTAGCCCAAAACCTCGCAGAATAGGCTTTTAATAGAATATGGTTGAATATATTACGTATTTGCATTGTTTTAACTATTAGGCTGTTTAAAAGGGGCTATATCAAAACTCATGATCATTTTCAAAAATCCATCATATTGGTCTTCAAGTAAAGATACTGAAAAACACAGTTTACAGGGCTTTAAAAAAAGATTCACATTCTTAAGAGACTGTGATAATACCAGATGGCAGATTGTCAACAATGATATTTTACAATGGTTACAGAAGTCATGGATCATATTCTAGTAGAAACAACTTTATTTTCCAAATAGGATTCTAATTTATACACTACTAAGGCAAACAGGGAGTCACTGATCTGGAAGCTCATAGTCATGCCGTTAAAGTGAGATGGTTCCGAATTTATGACACTTTATATTTTTTACCTGTTCCTTTGGCCACAATGGTGTCCCTTTGTTTTTTACCTGCTTCCCCCACATGTATCTAATATAGAATGTTGGACTTGGGAATAAACAATACTTTCATTCAGAAAGGGGAGGAATGGGAGACAGCACTTAGCAGTTCTGAAATCTCTCAGGGTAGACATTGTGAAGGCCCCATCAAGAGGTGGTGACAGTCCTTGATCAGGTCTGATTCTGTATTCTAACAACTCCTCTCCATTCAGTTGATCTCCATGCCCCCAGGTCCACCTTTTGAGAATTATACTCACTGGTTACATTGGAAGTGGCTGTTTGAAAATATGTCCTTGGAGGCTGACCAGTGTTTGCAGCCTGGTTTCTCAGAATTCATATAGGTCTGTTGTATGTAGACATAAACTAATAAGAGGTAGGAGAATAATTGTGGCCACAGTAAAAATATCAAAGACAGTTAAAATAACAGAAAGCAGTGGTTTCCATTGTCACCTTCTCAGAAGCCTGTGACTATTTTAACAGACTTTTTTTGTTGCCTTCTACTTCACATGCCTGCCACTGTTTTTTCAGTAGCAGAAATGAGATGGAGTAGAGAGCCCCATTTTAGGGGCCTGCAGGCCACCTCAGCATAGAAAAGAAGGAAAATCTTGAATTCCTTCAAGGGAAATTCCAGGTACTTAGTTAGCCCTGAGAAGTAAATAAGTAGCCTGATTAGCAAAATGGCAATAACAGCCTCAAACAATAGCCAAGGAAGTTTGGGTCCAGAGATGTTTGGTTTCCTATAGAAACTAAATATAGCATGTTAACATATGTCCCATAGTTGTCTTTCAGAAAACCAGCCTCCCACCGAGATCCCCATAAACAGATTCACTGGCACATAAACCCTAGATAAGGAGGAATTGAACACTAAACCCTGACCACTGTAATTTGTTCTAAATTTCTTCCTGAAGAGTTTGGAGGGAGTCACACACCCAGGCCAGTTAACACTTTTTTTTTCTGCTGACCCCAGATTTTTAAACAAAGCTTCTGTCTTCCTTCACAATTAGAAGTCAGAAAGTTTTTGAATGTACCTACCACCTATAAGCCCCCCTTCAACATATCCCACCCTTTTAGGCCAAAACCAATGTGTAACCTCCATATATTGATTTATGATTTGGACTATAGCTTCTGCTTTCCTGAAATTTTCCCGTGCCTTTAAAAACCGTTACCACCAAGCCATCAAGGAAGTCAAAATTTGAGCATTAGCTGCCTGGTCTTACTTGCTTTGTACCTGCAAATAATAATGCCTTCGTTTCTGTCTCTGCAAAAACCTCTATGTGGATATCTGGTTTTACTGCACCTGGCAAGTGGACCCCAGTTTTGTTCTATAACAGCAACAAAAGAGCCGAAGCTGAGTCATGAGCAGCATCTCAAGGAGACTGTCCATTAAATTCGTATCACTTCTAGCCTTTCTGGTTTGGGTGTTTTTTGTTTTTTGTTGTTTTTTTTTTCCAAACCTATGATTTACTCAAATATATTTCCAATGGCTTTTTTTCTTAAGTTTAACCAGAGTTTGTTTCTGTTATATAAAACCAAAGAATCAATATTGACACACTCAAATCCAACTTTGGTTTCCACTTCCTGAAAATGGTCCACATTAGAGATTTTGAAACTTAAAAGAGACACCTCAAGAGTTCTGAGAAAAAACATCTATACTCCAGAGCAAGGGTTCTTAACCTGGGATCTTTGGATGAGATTCAGGTAGCACCTAAACCTCCCACAATTGTACATATTTTCTTTTATAGAAATTCATAGCTTTCATCAGGTTCTTTTTTATGAGGGGTTGGGGGACAGGGTCTCACTCTGTCACCCAGGCTGGAGTGCAGTGGTATGATCTCGGCTCACTGCAGCCTCAACCTCCCAGGCTCAAGTGATCCTCTCACCTTGGCCTCCTAAGTAACTGGGACCACAGGTGTGCTCCACCACCGCTCCTGGCTAATGTTTGTATTTTGTGTAGAGACAGGATTTCACCATGTTGCCCAGGCTGGTCTCAAGCTGGGGTCAAGTGGTCTGCACACCTTGATCTCTCAAAGTGCTGAGATTACAGGTATGAGCCACAGTGCCCAACCCTCATCAGGTTCTTAAAGAGTATGTAACCATAAAATACTGCTGTTCTGGAAATTTATTTTTAGTTTTCAAATAGCATAAGGAAGTACAATAATAAAAGATTTTCGTCTAGTGAAAATTTTTTTTTTTTGAAGAATGGCTTAATTACTTGGAGAAATTCACTTGGAAATAATTAAAGCTATTTGATATTAGAATGTATCTACAAATGAAAAATAAAATTCTAAGCTCCTCAACTAATTAAATGGAACCCTTCTCTCAGCCAGGGGCATTAAGTTAACCTAAAAAGCTAGTTCAGGCCATGAGGGGATGTGGGGATCAGACATACTTCATTATACTCTCCTCCCATTGGAATTCAGGCACAGCTGACTAGCATTTACATTAAAACAGAGACATTAAGACTTACAAAGTCAACTCTTCGTAGCAATAAGATGCCAACATGACAGATAGCAGGCCCTAAAAGAAATCAAAGTATTTTACCCCAAAATATATTTCTTTGGTATATTTTGAAATGGCCCTGCAAAGCTGCCTCTTGTGGGGAAAATCTAAATTCTGTAGTGAATCTTCTTCCCTTTCCAGGTCTTTTTCCAGAAAAGAATTAACTAAGAGTCTGGCACCTTTTTAAGTCTGATAAGAAACATTTGCAATCAATTCTCCCTGAAGCCTGCTACCTGGAGACTTCATCTACATAATAAAAGCCTCCATCTCCACAATTTCGTATCTTAACCCAGACACTCCCTTCTATTGATTCCAGGTCTTAAGAGAAACACTTTCAGCCAATGGCCAATCAGGAAATCTTCAAATTCACCCATGACCTGGAAGCCCATCAACCAGTCCCTCTTTGAGTCCTTCCACCTTCTCAGACGAAACCAACATACATCTTACGTGTATTGATTGATGTCTTGTGTCTTTCTAAAACATATAAAACCAAGCTATAGCCCAACCTTGGGCACATGTTCTCAGGACCTCTTGAGTCTGTGTCATGGGCACATCTTAACTTTGGCAAAATAAACTTCTAAATTAATTGAGATCTGTCTCAGATATTTTTGGTTTACATATCTACAAAAGATATTATGAAATTTATTTCTCTGAAGGTCCTGAAATATAATGTAAATTCTTTGGTTTAAATTTGTCCTCCTTGAAAAGACTGAGTTGGTTATCTTGGGAATTTTGAATACTTTCCAGCCCTATGCTTCAAGATTTCATATTGTGAACAAAAATAGGATGATATTTAAATCCAAAATAATTTATCATGTCAGAGCTCTAGGCCAGCAGGTTTTAAGAAGGGAATAAGAGCAAAGAGATGTTCTACAGTGAGCAGGTCTATGCAAACCTATCTTCAAGTCCAAGGAAGGTGAGAAGCTGAAGAAAGAGACTGACATATCCAGTTTCTCAGAAGAAAACATTTAATAAGGATTTACAAACAGAAACCATGTCTGTGTCTCAGATGGCAGCAAGACAAGATAGTGGATTCCTGCACCATTACCCACTCAATTCAGAGTTTATTTGCCATAGAGAAAGAATATGTGATTCAGAAGGGATATGTAGGAGAATTGATGTACAATAACATCAAGGTTGTTTTGACATAAGGGCAGTACATTTAGGTAAGTACATACCCTTACACAAGGAATAATAGATGAACTGGAAATCTTAAAGGCCTTCCCAGAAATGTCATTAAACAGAAGGCAACATGACAGATTAGCAACCAAAATAGAGTTGCTTTGGCCTCCACAGGTGTTTAGCTGGAAAGTTTCAATTGAGAAGTAAAGGTGGAGACTCTCTCTTTCTGCAGTAGAACTGTCATGTGGGAGGTTAGAGAACTGAGGTGAGTAAAGATTCATTGGCTTGAATTAGTACACCATTCAAATGTTGCATTTGTGAATGTCAACGTGAATTTTTGCTTGTTGTTTAGCAAACAAACCTCTTTATGTTTACAAAAGTGTTAAACAGATCCAAACACTATGGCAAGAAAAATAAGCGTGTTTCAATCAGGGAGAAAAATAGAGTGCTTACTCAAATACACAACTTTGCAGGCTTTGGTATTCTTGTAAATCTGGTGGAATAATTAATTGAAAGGTGTTTTCTCTCCAGGCAGCTTTTGGTAGAACTCACCATCTATCTCAATGTACGCAAATGTTCTGTTCCACAAGTTAAAGACAGAACATGAAGAAAACTAAATGTGATTTACACTGCCAAGAGAATTTGGAAGTTCAGTATACTTATTTCAAACTGGAATTTAGCCCAGACTCTATTTTTGGTAAAGGAAAAAAAGAAAAAAAATAAACACTTTAATAAAGTACAAGAACATTGGTTAATTGGGGATATAACACACATTTTCCAAGTAAAATTTCTGTTCAATCCTGCATAAAGGGTCAAGTGTGGCTCTTGATATACCAGTTCACCTTTTATATTTAAATAACAAGTTTCTTACCTTGATGAAAAAAGCCAAAATCTAAAATATTTGAAAAGATTTATTATGAGTCAAATAAGAGTGACCATGGCCCATAGCCCAGCTTCAAGAGGTCTGGAGAACATGTGCCTCAACTGGTTGAGTTACAGAGGTGGTGGGTTTACAGTGGTAACAGAAGTTACACGTAAAGACCTAAGTCAGTTCATGAAAGGTATATATTGGTTCAGCCTGGAAAGTGGGTCATTGGGACATCTAAAGGGTGAAGGAGCTTACAAGTCATAGGTGGATTCAAAGATTTTCTGATTGGCAATTGGTTGAAAGAGTGAAGTTTTGCCTAAGAAGTTGAAGTCAGAGCAGAAAGAAATGCCTGAATTAAGATAAGGGAGTTGTGGAAGCCAGGGTTTTGTTATGTAGATGAAGCCTCAGGTAGTAGGCTTCAGAGAAAATCAATGGTAAATGTCTTTTCTTGGACCATAAAACGTGTTAGATTCTCAGTTAAATCTCTCCTGGATTAGGAAAAGACCTAGAAACGGAAGAAGATTCTCTACAATTTTCCTTACAAGAGATGACTTTGCAGAGCCATATCAAATTATGTAAAAGAAAATATATTTGGGGATAAAATACTTTGAATTCCTTCAGGATCTCCTATGTGTCCTGTGATGCTATATCAGTCAGGTCGGACTTTGGTATCTTATTGCTACAAACAGTCTACTTTATCAGTCTTATGATCTCTATTTTATTGTTAATGCTGGCCTGTTGTGCCTAAACTCCAAATGGAGAGGTTATAATAACAGGCATGTCCAACTGCCCCCCTTTCCTGTCATAGCCTGAATTAGTTTTTTCAGGTTTCTTTGGCATTCCTTTGGCCAAGGGGAGTCCATTCAATCGGTTGGGGGGCTTAGAATTTTATTTTTGGTTTACACTTATCTATTTGCTTTTCCAAAAATCTATTTGATAGACTCTGACTTCCAATCTGACTTTTTAGCCTCCCCACAAATCACAATTGTAAATTCTGGAAATGATGCAGCAGAAAACCAAAGTAGAACTCTGAAAAGTGGTAAGAAGGTGAACTGATTTTAGACCTCGTGGCTGGGGGAAAAGCACAGCAGCAGGGAGGCTTGCCTTCCCCCTGCCACCCACCCAACAGACAAATGCTACCCAGACCTATTGTTTTCTGACCAGCAAAATAGCAAAAGAAGGAAGCCAAGGTAGGTTTTGTTTTCTCCTGCTTAGAATATGAGTCCTTCTGACAACATCAGGTGAACAGACACCACTGGTAATGGTGGTCAATTGAGAGCCTTGCCATAAACAGGCAGCCAATGGAAACATTAACCTTCCCTGCCTGTCCTGAGACTCCCTTTTTCCACTGAGAGGTACTGAGCAGGTCAACGGAGCTGGCAGAAGTTACCAAGCTATGGCTGGTGCCTGGTCAAGGAAGCCTATTTGTCCCCATGAACTCAAGATTCTTCTCCCACCTAGAGATACAGATACCAGGCAGGGAAACAAAGAACTCAGTTTATAGCAAGTAGCCCTATATAGGAAGTCTTTTTGTGCCTGCAGCAGGAAAGTCTGCTCCCCTGGCCAGAGATAATAGAGAAGGCAGAAGGCACTGGTAGGGGAATCCCACCATGCCCCATTCCCATTCAGAGACATCCAGCAGCTGGCCTAAATAAACCCTATTTTATCCCTTAGGGAGCACCAGTAGAAACCAATGTGAACTCCAGAAGCACTAGATAAACCAGGTGGATGAAAATAATACCACAAAGGCTCTGACAATCAAAATGCCATTATAACTACAACCTACAAAAATAAGCAAAGACCTGTATGCTAAAACCAAGCAGTGAGACAATCTTCTAAAATAAAAGATTAAAATAAGACTCAGTGTTTCCTGACAAAATAGGGGGGAAAGTCTAGAATGAAATTTAAAATAACCTTTCATAACAAGAACCAGAAAATCACAACTTGAATGAGAAAAGGAGTTGATATCAACACTGAGATAAATCAGATGTTGGAATTATCTCACAAAGATTTTATAGTAGTTATCATAAAAATGCTTCAGATATCAATTATAAATTCTCTTGAAACAAATTATAATTTGTTATTAAAAAGAGTTATTAAAATAGGAGTTATTAAAAAGAGACAAATGGAAATTATAGAACTGAAAATACAATAAGAGAAATAATCTGATGGAAGGGCTCATTGGTAGAGTGGAGATGACGAAGTATAGAATCAATGAATTTGAAGCAGAATAATCAAATTCACTCTTATAACAAGAACCATTGTGAACAATAGGAAGAAAACAGATTCCTTAAAACGTCAAAGCCTCAGGGACCTGTAAAATGATAACAAAAAAATCCATCATTCATGTCAGCAGAGTCCCAGAAGAAAAGGAGAAAAAATGGGGCTGAAAGAGTGTTTGAAGAAATAACGGCTGACACAAGACACAAGACACAAACCTACGGATCCAAGAAGCTGAGTGAATCCCAAACAGGATAAACTCAAAGAAACCTATGTCAAAATACCTAATTAAAGTTTTGAATAGTAAAAATAAGGAAAATGTCTCAAAACCAGCCAGAGAGAAATGATACATTATCTATATGGGAACACTCACTTAAAGGATGATAGACTTCTCATCTGAAACCACAGAAGCCAGGAAGAAAGTGGCACAACATTTTCAAATGCTGAAAGAAAAATAAATAAATAAATAAAACAACCGTCACCCCAGAATTCTGGTGAAACTATCCTTCATAAATGGAAGGAAAATAAAAACATTCTCACAAGAAGGAAAACTAAAAGCATTATCAGAGATATGGTGGTTAAAGGAAATTCTCAAAAAGAAAGAAAAGGATAAAAGAAGTAATCTTGCAGCATCAGGAAGGAAGAAGGAATAACAGAGCATTTTTCTCATGAGCTTTATAAACTTATTAAAATTAAAAATTAGCACAGCATCTTGTATCCAGGATGATAATATTTAAAGTTTGGAAAGGTAAAGGAACTCCAATGGAAGTGAGGCTTCTTTTTTTTTTTTTTTT
>NW_026652301.1:2380040-2444583 GCF_009828535.3 Hylobates moloch | reverse complement strand
TTCTTTTTTTTGAGACGGAGTCTGGCTCTGTCACCCAGGCTGGAGTGCAGTGGCGCGATCTCGGCTCACTGCAAGCTCCGCCTCCTGGGTTCATGCCATTCTCCTGCCTCAGCCTCTCCGAGTAGCTGGGACTACAGGCGCCCGCCACCACACCCGGCTAATTTTTTGTATTTTTAGTAGAGACGGGGTTTCACCGTGGTCTCAATCTCCTGACCTCGTGATCCGCCCGCCTCGGCCTCCCAAAGTGCTGGGATTACAAGCGTGAGCCACCGCACCTGGCCGGAAGTGAGGCTTCTATACCTCACTCAAAGTGGTAAAATGTTGGTACCAGTAGACTGTTTTTATATATATATGTATATATATAAATATATGTTATATATGTGTATATATAAATATATGTTATATATGTATATATATAAATGTATGTTATATATGTGTATATATACTATATATATATATATATACCTAGAGCAACCACAACAAATTATACAAAGATATACACTCAAAAACTCTAAAGTCAAGATAACATCTTAAAAATAGCTCTTCAAGTATCTCACAGGAAAGACAAAAGAAACAGAGAAACAAAACCAGAACAAACCAGTAGTAAGTAAATAATAAAATGGCAGACTTAAGTGCTTACGTATCAATAATTACTAAATGTAAATTATCTAATAGACCAATCAAAAAAAGATATATTGGCAAAGTGGATAGAAAAGCACAGTTCAACTGTAGTGATTACAAGAAACTTATTTTAAATTTAGCAACATGGGTAGAAAGGTAAAAGTGGGCAAAATCATGCAAATATTAGTATTTAAAAAGCATGAAAGGCTATATTAATATAGCAAAGAAACTAGAGACAAAGAGCGATATTACATAATAATAAAGGGATTAACCCACTAGGAAGACATAGCAAACCTAAATGCATATGTACCAACTAACAGAGTTTCAACACATATCAAACAAAAATTGATAGAACTGAAAGGAGAAATAAGCACAAACATACTAGATTTCCATAGCCTCCCTCAGAAATTGATAGAACACCTAAGAAGAAAATTAGCAAGGACATAGGATATCCTAACAACACTATCAATAGGATCTAAGTGACACATACAGGTTGAGTACCCTTTATCCAAAATGCTTGGGACGAGATCTGTTTCAGATTTTGATATTTCTGGATTTTTTAAATACCTGCATTATACTTACTGATTGAGCATCGCTAATTAAAAAAATAAAAACTGAAATTTAAAATGTTTCAATGAGTATTTCTTTTGAGCATTATGTTGGTGCTCAAAAAGTTTTGGATTGCAGAGCATTTTGGATTTGGGATCTTAGATTAGAAATATAAAACCTATATAGAACACTGCACTGATCAACAGCAGAATACAAAATTTTTTTTGAGTGCCCATGAAAATTCACCAAGATAAATTATATTCTGGGTTATAAAATAAACCTTGACAAATTTTAAAAACTTGAAATTATAAGAGTGTTCTCTAACAATAATGGAGTCAAAGTATAAATCAGTAACAGAAAGAAAATCAGAAAAGTAAATATGTGAAAATTAAACACAGTTTAAAATAATTAAATAATATATAGGTCAAAGAGGATATCTCCATTGAAATAAAATAATATAGAGAGCTCATAAGAAGAAAAAACCCAGAACAAACAAAAATAATAAATATAAGAGAAAAAATCAAAAAGTTAAAAATAGAAAAATAATAAAGAAAACCAATTAAATAGCAAGGTTGATCTTCAAAAAGTAAGTTGATAAATCTCTAGCAAGACTGACAAAAATAAGAAACACAATCACCAACAGGAATAAAGTAGATCCTGGAATCATCAAAGAAAAAAGAAGAAAAATATAATTTATGAATACTTTTATGCTCACATATTTTACAACTTAGAAAAAATGAACTAATTCCTCGATGACAGCAACTACCAAACTCAACCAAGATTAAATTGACTATCTAAATAGCCCTATGATGATAAATGAAATATAACTCATAATTTAAAAGCTCCTAAGAAAGAGATCTCAGGCCCAGATGGTTTCACTGATGAAATCTTTCAAACATTTAATAAAGGGTAACCAAAAATTGTACATGATCTCTTCCAGATAATAGAGATAAGGGAATGCTTCTCAAATCATTTGATCTGAAATCATTGATGATATCAAAACCAGACATAGCCAGTATAACCAAGGAAAACTAAAGATCAATATCTCTCATGAACTTAGACACAAAAATCCACTACAAAATAGTAGCAAACAAAATACAACAATGTATATTTAAAAAATTAAGCCCCATGATGAAATGGGAATTATTCCAGGTATGCAAGGCTGATTCATCGTAAATCAATGTAATCCACCACACCAACAGAATACAAGAAGAAAATTTACGTGATCGTATAAATCAATGTAGAAAAAACAATGAGCAATATTCAACACACATTTATGATAAAAACTCTCAGAATCATAAAAATAGAGGAAAATGTTCAACTTGACTAAACATATCTCCAAAAAGCCTATAGCTAATGTCATACTTACTAGTGAAAGACAATGCTTTCCATCCAAGATCAGGAACAAATACTGATGTTGGCTTTCATGACTTTTCTTCTACATACTGTAAGTTCTAGCTACTGCAATAAAAAATATAAAAACACATGAAAGAAAGAGAGAGAGAGAGGAAGGAAGGAAGGAGGGAAGGAAGAAAGGAAGGAAGGAAGGAAGGAAGGAAGGAAGGAAGGAAGGAAGGAAGGAAGGAAGGAAGGAAAATCTTTATTTGAAGGTGACATGATTACTAACGTAGGAAATCTCAAGAAATCTACCAACCAAACCTTGAAGAAACTAATGCATGAGTTGAGAAAAGTCACAAGATATAAGATTAACATGCAAAAATTAACTACATTTCCATATACTAACAGTGAACATATAGAAACCTAAATTAACAACACAATACTATTTATAATCCATTCCCCAGAAAACAAAATACTTAGATGTATCTTTAGCAAATTATGTACAGGACCTGTATGCTGAAATATATAAATTGATGACAAAAGAAATTAAAGAAGATCCAACAAAATGAAGACACACTGTTTATAAATTGGAGGACTCAGAAAAGATGTCAGTTCTCCCCAGTCTTATCTAGAGTTTTAAGATAATCACTATTAAAATTTCACCTAAGTTTTTTCATAGATATACACCAGCTTATTCTAAAATTTATGTGGGAAGGCACAAACCCTAGAATATCTAAAGCAATACTGATAAAGGACAATAAAGTAGGGGGAAGTACTCTACTCAACATTAAGACTTATCATCTAGCTATTACAATCAAAACAGTGGGCTATTGGCAGAATGATAGACAATGGATCAGTGGAACAGAATAGTAAATCCAGAAATATACCCACACAAATATGCCCAATTAATTTTTGACAAAGATACAAGGCCATTTCAATGGAGGAAAAATAGCCTTTCAGTAAATGGTTCCAGAAAAAGTGAACATCCATGGGAAAAAATAAAAAGAGAAAATAACCTCAACCTAAACCTCACAATTTAGACAATATTTAACTCAAAATGGATCACAGACTGAACTTGTAAAACTACAAAACTTTTAGAAAAAACAGAATATAGTATTTGGATTAGACATGATTCTTAGATTTGATACCAAAAATCACAATTCATAAAAGGAAAAATATCGATGAATTGGGCATCATCATAATTAAAAATTTGCTCTGTGAAACATGCAGAGAGGATGAAAAGTCAAGCTGCACTAGGAGAAAATATTTGCAAACTACATATCTGACAAAGGACTAGTATCTAGAATACACAAAGAATTCTCAAAACTCAACAACAATAAATACAATTAGAAAATTGGCAAATGACATGAACAGACATTACTGAAGAAGATATGGGATGGTAAGCCCAAAAAAGATGGTCATCATTATTAGCAATTAGGGAAATGCACATTTAAATCACAATGTGATATCACTACATACCTGTCAGAAGGTCTAAAATAAAATATAGCGACAATACCAAATGCTGTGAGGACACAAAGAAGCTAAATCATTCATATATTGATGGTGGTAATATGAAATGGTAAAACCACTCTGAAAAACAATTTGGTAGTTCCTTAAAAAAACTAAGCCTACAACTACCAGATGACCCAGTAATTGAACATTTGGGTACTTATCCCAGAGAAATAAAAACTTATGTTCCCACAAACACTTTTACAAGAATGTTCATAGTTGCTTTATTTGTAATTGCCCAAAATAAGAATCAACTCAAATGTATTCCAATAGCAAAATGACTAAACAAACTGTAGTGTACATATGTGTGTGGATGGATGGATGGATGGATGGATGGATGGATGGATGGATGGATGGAGATAGATACATAGACACATACACACACAACATGGAATAGTACTCAGCAATGAAATAGGATGAACAATTGGTACATGCCACAAGTTGGATAAATCTTCTAGGAATTATTTTGAGTGAAAAAAGCCAATCACAAAGGGTTATAGACTGTATCACCCAATTTATATAACATTATTTAAATGACAAAATTTTAGAAATGGAGGACAGATTAGCGGTTGCCAGGGTTTGGAAGAAGGTGTGTGGTTTAGTCATAAAGGTCCACACAAGGTACCCTCGTCGTGTTGGAAGTGCACAGTATATTGACTGTGGTGGTCGATACACAAACCTACATAGATGATAAAATTGTATTGAGCTAAATAAACCTACACAAATGAGTTCAACTAAAACTGTGGAAATCTGAGTATTATGGAAGGATTGTATCAATGTCAATATCCTGGTTGTGACATTATACTACAGCAGAATGCTGACTGGCTCTGTCCCTGAGGGGCTTGGGCTCTATTGAGATTTGCCCTGACCAGCTATGTTTTGCTTGCTTTATCCCTTGGTATGAATTGAATTATAGCAACCACAAGGTTGTCAGTAGTCTCCGCTGCTCTCACAATAAGTTCAAGGCACAAACAAGAGCTTAGGAGGGTGACGATAAACCATAAGGATGATTAACACTTGGAATGGCGAGATTTTCCTTAAAGGCTCAAAAGAAGCACTGATTGCTCCTTGAATTCTCAACCCACATACCAAGCATTTGAAACACATCCTCAATTATTTGAAATCAGTATATTAATCCTGGCTTTCAAAGGAAATTAAAACTACTTAATTAGCATTCCTTTCCAAGTGACATTTCCCATCTGTTACACTTTCATTTGGCTGGAATTTTTTGTGTTAAGACACAGAGTGAAGACAAGTTAATTATGAAATCGCTTGATGCTACATTTAAAGATCTGTTGAGGTGTGAAATGATTCCCAGGCCTCAGATGTAATGCTGAGTAATGGAGCACCCAGAATAATCATCATCTGTAAAGACTTAAAACCAAAGAAACCCAAGGAGAAAAAAGTTTGACGTGGCAAATTAATTTACTTCAATTCCCAGCAAAATTAAATTTCATTATGTAAATTTTTTCATTAGCAAAACAGAAAATAAGAGCTGTTTGTATAAATCTGCAGTGATTCAATATCCTTTCCTTAGTTCTCCCATATTCTTCCTTTTACTTTTCACCTTCTATCCATCTCCTCACAAATGCTAGAAGACATACACCTGCGTATATCTCAAGGAAGGAAGGTCTGTTCACTCTGTGCTCTTTGAATACTTAATTAGACTGCACTCTACCAAAGAGTGTTGCCACTGGGTAGTTCATCTAAGTCTATCTTGGTGTTATTTTGCTTCCCTTTAACATCCATTAATTTACCAATGAGCGCCTCCCTGTCTTCGGTCTGGCAGTGGACAGAGGCTTGCTGTCACATTTTCAGGAACTTCCCGCTTCACTACTCAGCCTCATTTACCTGTGTCCCCAGAAGGCAGATGTGTGGAATGAATTCAGGGTTTCTACATTAAAGCATTCCCGTGACCCAGTCTCTTCTTCCCTTAAAAATAACAACAAAGAGCAACATAAGAAGGAAATAAGAATTAATAAATGGTAGCTATATATGCGTTAGATGGAGAAAAAAATAGATTCCATTTGTCATTTTAAATTACGATGCACAAAATGAAAAGGCTTACTTTAACTTGGAGTCCAAAATGAGAGAGGCATCTCTGTCAGGCAGCAGCAGGAGTGTAGAAACAGAGCTAGTGCTAGACCCCCAAATCAATGGTCCTGTCAAATGAACATTTATTCAGATTTAGTCAAATTTACACATTTATTCAAATTCTCCCACTGGCAGTCATATATAGTACAGGGAAATCTGTTCCAAAAGCTCAGCACATCTTATAGCCTTAATTTTTTACAAAGTTAATACATGTTCATTTTTAAAACCTGAACAAGATAGATGATAAGTTAAAGATAGATGATATATATTAGTAGATAGATGATAGATAGATAGAAATAATAGCTGCAAAGTGTAGGCTATCTACTGTATCTGGCACTAATGTCATTGATTACTGCATTTAATTATCACAACGACCCTGTGAAGTAGAATATTCCTGATGTTCAGATTTTTTTTAAGCAATTTTAAGGATTAAGGTGTTATGTTGCTCAAAATCTTATAGTTAACAAGTTACAGAGCTGCGATGTGATCCTTTGCATTGTGTCTCAAGATCCTGTAATGAATGACAAGGATACAAACCTGGACATAATCACTATTAATAGGGTCATTTCAGATCACTCCAGGCCTTTTTTTTTTTTTTTTTTTTCTACAAAAGTGAGATCACACTTATATAATACTCAGCAACTTGCTCTTTCTCACTCAGCAATCATAGATAACCTTGCATGTCATTCTGCATACATCTCCTTAATACATTTATCCTTTGCTTAACAACTTTCCTGCTTAGCAACATACCTGAAACTGTGCCACTGTGTAAAATAATTCAATTGAAAACAATATTTACATCAATTTTAGTAGGAAAAGATATAATTCCTTTCCACCCAACCTTAACCTTTCGACCCTATTTTTCTCAATTTTCATGGAGAAAAATAGAATAATAAAACCAAGCTCATATAAACAATAAAAAACAATTTGAAGGAAAATAAAGTCACTTTCTCATAAATGAAATAAATGTAATAATGCAATGAAGGCTTAGTGGACTCACTAGGAAGGAAGAGAGTGTGAGTTGTGTGGTGAAGGAAAGGCACAGGGAGTCATTTATAGAAAGCGGAGGGAGTACAGCAGTTAACTTTCCGCCGGGGGGGGCAGTATCTCATACCAAGTGGCGTGGGCTGCCATGAAGGATGGCAGAACCTTTCATTCCTTTTCCCTCTTCAGTCCTCTTTTATCACAACCATCTTTTATTTCATGCTTAAAGTTTTTCCCGCTTTTCTTTCTATAACATTTACTTTTTCACTTTTTGAGACAATTGTGGGCTTGGGATTATCTTTAATTCAATTCATAAAGCTGCAACACAGCAAGTTTAAGGCACAGAACACAAGAACACTTGGAAACAGTGCATGTACGTAAAATGCCAGAGTCATAGAAATTGCTGTCTTTATCCCTCTTGGTCTTGGAAAATGTCCTGGGTTCATACAAATATGACAGCAATTCAAATCTGTCCCACATCTCTTCTCTGCATAGAAATTGTGTTGAGAAAACTCCTGAGTGTGTTCTTGTCTAAAATAAAAAATATTATTTTTAGATTATATTTTTGTATGTTTTCATGTGAAAGCATAAACAAGAAGAGTCATCCAAAAAGTGGTATAAATTACCCAAAAAAAGTTATGGTGAAAAGTTACTAACTGAAAAATCATTTTACAGTAAGTCTATGATTTTGGCAACTTATAGAATTACATACAGTGAATAAACTATAAACTGTTTAACCAGTCCTTATTAATGGATTTTTAAATTAGCATGATTTTATACCATTGCAGACAATGTTGAAATGTGTGCTTTCTTTTTTTTTTTTTTTTTTTAGATGGAGTTTCGCTGTTGTCACCCAGGCTGGAGTGCAGTGGTGTGATCTTGGCTCACTGCGACCGCCACCCCCCAGGTTCACACCATTCTCCTCATTCTCCTACCTCAGCCTCCCGAGTAGCTGCATTATAGGACATACATGGATAAAATTTTAATATATTACATCAGATTACTTTCCACAAGGTAACTATATTTTACATTTTCTCCAATGGTATGTGCAACTGGTGCCTACTTTTCTATAACTTTGTTGGTTCCGAAAATTATCCATTTGAAAAATTTCTATAGTCCTGGTGGGTGAAACTTTTTCCTGTTTACTGCTGATGATAAACATCATTGTCAATTTCATTCCCACCTGTATAAATATTCTGCAAATATATTTTCTCCATTTTTCTACAGGCTTATTGGTTTTTTGTTACCCATTTATTGGAGCTCATTTGTCCATTAGGGATATTAATATTTTGTAACATATTTTGTAGTTTAAATATGTCATTGTTTTCTTTATGGCAGATCAGTTTCTTTTCTTGCTTAAATAGGGTGCAAATTACCATCATTAGTTTATCACAAAAGGTAGTCAATATTTTTTTCTACTGTGGTTACAGTATTCTAATGTATATTTAGATTTATCTGAAATTTATTTTTATTAAGGTATGTATCATAGAACACACTAGTGCCCACCAATATCTGATTCACCTCTCCTGCCTAGGCATCCAGAGATAATACTTCCTGATCTCTAGGCAGATTAAAAAAAGGACTTTTTGTCTAGTTGTGGCAAATGGATGTGGATAGATGTGATGCATGTGAGACTTCCATGATGGAGCAGAAAACAGCTCCTTTGTGATTTCATATATTTTGTGTATTAGTCCTGTCTCACACTGCTAATAAACACATATCCAAGACTTAGGCAATTTATAAAGGAAAGAGGTTCAGTTGACTCACAGTTCAGCATGGCTGGGGAGGCCTCAGGAAACTTATAATCATGGCAGAAGGAGAAGCAAGCATGTCCTTCTTCACATGGTGGCAGGAAGGAGAAAAATGAGTGCCCAGTGAAGAGGGAAATCCTTTATAAAACCATCAGATCTCGTGAGAACTCACAATCACAATAACAGCATGGGGGAAAGTGTTCCCATGGTTCAATTGTCTCTACCGGGTCCACCCCATGACACGTGGGACTTACGGGAACTACAATTCAAGATGAGATTTAGGTGGGGACACTGCCCCTAGCCTCTTCAAAATCTCATGTCCTCACAATTCAAAACACAATCATGCCCTTCCAACAGTCCCCCAAAGTCTTAACTCATTCCAGCATTGACTCAAAAGTCCAAGTCCAAAGTCTCATCAGCAACAAGGCAAGTCCCTTCCACCTATGAGCCTGTAAAATCAAAAGCAAGATAGTTACTTTCTAGATACAGTGAAAGTACAGGCATTGGGTAAATGCCAAAATTCCAAATGGGAGAAATTGGTGAAAACCAAGGGGCTACAGGCCCCAAGCAAGTCCAAAATCCAATAGGGCAGTCATTAAACCTTGAGGTTCCAAAATGATTTCCTTTGACTCCAGGTCTTACATCCAGGGTATGCTGATGCAAGAGGTGGGCTCCCACAGCCTTGGGCAGCTCCACCCCTGTGGTTTTACAGGGTATAGCCCCCCATCCTGGCTTCTGTCTCAAGCTGGCATTGAGTGTCTATGGCTTTTTTAGGTGCACAGTGCAAGCTGTCAATGGATCTACCATTCTGGGATCTGGAAGACAGTGACCCTCTTCTCACAGCTCTACTAGGCAGTACCCCAGTGGTGACTCTGTGTGGGGGCTCCAATCCCACATCTCCCTTCCATACTGCCCTCGCAGAGGTTCTCCTTGAGGGCTCTGCCCCTGCAGCACACATCTGCCTAGACATGCAGGTGTTTCCATACCTCCTCAGAAATCTGGATGGATGTTTCCAAACCTTAATTCTTGACTTCTGTGCAGTCACAGGCCCAACATCATGTGTAAGCTGCCAAGGCTTGGGGCCTGCACCCTCTGAAGCCACAGTACAAGCTGTACCTTGGCTGCTTTTAGCCACAGCTGGAGTGTCTGGGATGCGGGGCACCAAGTCCCCAGGCTGCACATAGCAGGGGGCCCCAGTCCTGGCCCAGGAAACCATTTTCCCTCCTAGGCCTTTTGGCCTGTGATGGAAGGGGATGCCATGAAGGTCTCTGGCATGCCCTGGAGACATTTTCCCCATCGTCCTGGCAATTAGTGTTTGGCTTCATGTTACTTATGCAAATTTCTGCTGCTGGCTTGAATTTCTCCTCAGAAAATGGGTTTTTCTTTACTACTGCATTGTCAACCTGCAAATTTTTCAAATTTTTATGCTTTGCTTCCTCTTAAATGCTTTGCTGCTTAGAAATTGCTTCTGCCAGATACCCTAAATCATCTCTGTGAAGTTCAAAGTTCCATAGATCTCTAGGGCAGGGGCAAAATGCCATCAGTCTCTTTGCTAAAGCATAACAACAGTCACCTTTACTTCAGTTTTCAACAAGTTCCTCATCTCCATCCAAGACCACTTCAGCCTGGACTTTATTGTCCATATGACTATCAGCATTTTGGTCAAAGCCATTCAACAAGTCTCTAAGAAGTTCCAAACTTTCCCACATTTTCCTGTCTTCTTCTGAGCCCTCCAAACTGTTCCAACCTCTGCCTGTTACCCAGTTCCCAAATCACTTCCACATTTTAGGGTATCTTTACAGCAGCAACCCACTCTACTGGTGCCAATTTACTGTATTAGTCCATTCTCATGCTGCTAATACAGACATATTCAAGACTAGGTAATTTATAAAGGAAAGAGATTTAAACCTCACACAGTTCAGCATGGCTAGGAGGGCTCAGGAAACTTACAGTTATAGTGGAAGGGAGAGCAAACATGTCCTTCTTCACATGGCAGCAGAAAGGAAAATAAGTGTCCAGCTAACAGGGAAGCCTTTTATGAAACCATCAGATCTCATGAGAACTAACTCACCATCATGAGAACAACATGTGGGAAACCACCCCCATGATTCAATTATCTCCACTGGGTCCCTCCCACAACATGCGGGGATTATGAGAACTACAATTAAAGATGAGATTTGGGTGGGTACACAGCCAAACCATATCACTTTGCTTCTCCATTGGCAGGAAATGTGGAGACCACGTATTGAAATGTCAGAACTATGAGATCCAAGCAGTGTGGATCTCCAAATCACATTTGGAGGCCAATAACTATGAAGATTCACCTGACCTACAAGGATTTTGTATAAATGGAAAATAAACAATTTGTGTTTATTCACTGAGATCTTCCAGGTGTTTTACTAACCTTTTGTTATTAAGATAGGCTTCATGTATCCTGGCTAATTTAATAAAATATGACTTCAAAATAAACAGTTGATAGACAGACAGACAGACAGCTAGTGAGATAGCACTTTCTTCCAAAGATAGTTGAACCCAAACCAAAAACATTAATATCATGGGTTTAATGCTGAACAAAATGAAGACACCACAGAATGCATATTGGATGATTTCATTAATATGAAATTTGAAAACAAAACCATAGTGTTAGAAATTACAATAGTGCTTACATTTCGGAATTAGAGAGTTTCTCGGGGAATAAAAGTAGAAATTTGAGATGATGGTATTAATCTATTTTTGAGTTAAGTGATGATTATATGAGTTTTACCCATGTTTACCATGGTTTTAAAACTAAATATATATGTGTCATTATATATCCTACAAAATCATTTTTTTTCACTTAGATGTATGTTGTAGGTATGCTGATATGCAGAGATTTCATTAGCTTCAGTTCATCCAAAATTTTAGTTTGCCAAAATTTTAAACTATATTATGACTTCTTTTTGACTTAGGTATTATACAACAAGGCAAGTAAAATTTACTTTCCAAGATTTTTCTTCACTAAGCTCTTTCATATTCTAGGACAAATTGGCACTACTCTAGTACAAAACTATTCTTTTTCCTCAAAAACAGTAGCATAACCACACTTGTATTTCTCTGTCACTCTTGCTCCTAATACAGTCTTTATTGTAAATCTTAACCAAAATAACTGACTTTCATCTCTCAGAAAAACCTGTGGGGATGTATAATTGAAGACTGTTATATATCAGCATTTTAATAGACTAGCAAGGCTCATGAATACATACAGCTCAGCTTCTCCTGATATGTTTAAACAATTTCCCTGCTCACTGCATTGTCTGGAATTCTGCTTATTTTCTCTGGGCTTTTTTTCTTATATTAGTATTTAATAAGTACACCCTTCACTAATGATTTCAGTGAGAGTCCACAGTTGCAAGCTTCCTCAGACCTTTTATCACCCTTGAAGGAGAGTTTGACCACAAAGGGAACTCTGGGGAGATGTTTGAATTCCTAGGGCCTTTTGAGGATATTACTTCATTGACTTTTGCCATCCATTTTTGCTGATAAGACGCCTGATGTTAGTCTAATCTTGATTGTTTTGTATATGACATGATTTTTTTCTCTCTCTCTGGCTGCTTTTAAGATATTACCTTCATCCTTGTTCTGCAGTTTCATTCCAATATGTATAGGTGTGAGAGCATTTCTGTTTATCCTGATCAGCACTCAGTATGTGCTTTTAATCTACGAAATTAGATCTCTGCTTCTGGAAATTTCTCAGCTGATACCTCTTCAAATAGTGATTTCTTAGGCATTCTCTCAAGTGTCTAGTGTCTGAATTTCTGAGATACATGTTGGAGCCCCTCTTTCTATTCACCGTGACTGTTAACATCTGCTTTATACATATTTGATTTATCTTGCCATGCCAAGTTCTAAGTAAATTACTCATTACTACTTCACTAAATTGTCCTTCAGTTACGTCTAGTTGAAGTTTATCCTCTCTTGAGGATATTTTCTTGACCATCATTTCAAAATATTTACGTGATTTACAATTAGTTCTTTTCTATATGCACCCATTGTTATTGTCTTTCTATTAATTTCACAATTTCATATTTTAATTTCATACTTTCTTGTTCTTGTTTATAACTTCTTGATCTTGTTGCATATGTTATTTCTGCACTCACAGTGACAAGTTGTGAACCCTAGAGTTAGTTCCCTAACTTCTCTGCCCTGTATCCTCATTTGTGAGATGAAGGTAATAGTAGCTACTTTATAGTGCTATTGCTTTTATCAAATGATATGATACATGTAAAGTTCTTAAAACAATGTCTATATATTAAACACAATTATTATTATTATTATTTGAGACAGAGTCTCGCTCTGTTGCCCAGACTGGAGTGCAGTGGTGCAATCTTGGCTCACTGCAACCTCTGCCCCCTGGGTTTAAGTGATTCTCCTGTCTCAACCTCCCGAGTAGCTAGGATTACAGGCATGCGCCACCACGCCCAGCTAATTTTGTATTTTTAGTAGACATGGGGCTTCACAGTGTTGGCCAGGGTGATCTGGAACTCCTGACTTCAGGTGATCCGCCTGCTTCAGCCTCCCAAAGTGTTGGGATTACAGGCATGAGCCACCACGCCTGGCCCCAAATTATGTTTTAATATTATTCAGAGTGTTCTATTACTTGCATCTCATTGACAATAAATTGTCAGGTTTCCATGTTGATTTTGTTGGATGCCTTTCTTAGCAATATTTTTCCTTGATAGCCGTAGAACTTTAGTTTGCAGGCTTAACTTGAATGTAAATACTTTCGCCCTCTCTCTGCCTTCACTATTCCCCGTGTGGCACGGCTGTTTTACAGTTTCCTTCTAAGTGGTCCCAGGTCTTATCCTGTCAGCTTAGTGTTCCTATCCAGAAATTATACCAGAGAGATCAGAGGTCTGTGCTTGGAGGGGGCAAGTGGCTTGTCCCAGGTACTGGTTGTACCACATTCTTCCTCCCTACCTTACAGCTTCCACAAGTCATAGCCCTCGACAGTGAGCAGGCTCCCGTCTCAGCCTAGTAAGATGTCTGATGAAGGCGTCTTTTATAGGAGGAAGAATCCCACCCCAGCCTCTAACTTGGCACAATGACTTTGGCTTATATTCCCTACCTCTGCAGGGTGTGTTTGGTCTCTATCATGCCACAGAACTAAAATGCTTGTTTCTGTTCTTCTAAGCCAATATGTCCACAGATTCCTCTCTAGTTTCTACTGTGCATTTCTGTTCCATTTCTTCCAAAGAAAATATAAATTTTGAGTGGGAAACACTCTTTTTATTTTAATAAACTTCTTATCCATTTATCTATCATTTCTAATTATTTGGTGATCAGGAGGAAATGGTAGTGGGGATGTGTGGGAGTGCAGTAGAATTTAGTTTAATGCAGCTAAAAAGCAAATGCTAAACACCATCTTGACTAAAAAATACTCAGAAGCTTGTGACTAAGGACTTTTCTTTGTGAGGAAAAAAAAAAAATCACACCAAGAAAAGAAATGTTTCATTTCATGAAGCTAAAAATCCTGACATCATCCCAGAACTATGAACCAGGGTTCTGCTAACAGCATTAGATGCAAATGTGCATGACTTACACACTTGTTTCTTGCCATGTTAATGAGTTTCCCCTTTCAGTTTTTTATAGGACTTGGTTACCTGAGACAGTTAACATGATCCTTTACTGAAGATTATTGAGTTTTCCTTTTATAAGCAAAAAACTGCTAATTGGCATAATGTTCTACAATGAATTTGGTAGGTCATTTGAAATTGCTTATACATTAGACTTTTCGTTCCTCCTATGTTTTACATGTACATGAAGTTTTAGGTCACAAAATGAAAAAAAAAAACTCTGTTCTTTACTGAGCACTAAAACAACTTAAGAAAATAGATAATAATTAGACAAATGGGGCTCATGACAGCAGTTTATTAGAGAGAGGACTGAATTGAAAAGCATGGATTGATCTATATCCACAATCAGGTTACATAAAACATCCAACTCCCACTGAGCTTGCCAATGGCAAATCTCAGGCCTTCCCCTTGCAAGGGCAGAGTGTACCTTAGTAATCATGCTAAGATGGGCAGAGCATGGGGCTTCCCGGAGACAGGATACACATCGAATCTGAATGCACTTCATTCTGAAGAAACAGAGCCCAGCCTCAGCTGAGTCACGCACTCCGATGCAAACTCCTTCTCCCGAATTTGCCAGTCAACTCAATCCATCCTCCCCCAGTGAAGAGAATGTGAGGGGGGGAAGAGGGATGATGACTCAGGTTGGGTTTCCTCAGAAACAGACTCAGACAGAATTTGGGAACAAATGATTGATGAGGAGATGATTCCAGGAAGCACTGGCAGGGGAGTGGAAAGAAAGGCACAGCAGGGAAGAAAGTCATTGCAGGCATCTACGGGCAAGTTACTACTGTGGACAAGTGGGGCTCCATCTTGCTGGGACCCCTGCGTTACTGTGTGGAGCATGTCTTATCATTGCCCCACACACTAGCAGAGGCAGCCGAAGTACTTTTCTGCCAACCCTTTCCTTTGCTGGAAGAGAGCTGCTCCTGGAAGCTATAACTCACCAGTACTGCTGGGGTGTCCCAATCAGGTGAGCAGGCTCCTGTGGCCAGAGGAAGCTCCCAGGTGGAGAATCACAGTTGTTTATAGAAAGAAGCAGGAGTACCGAGCAGAAGAGGAAGTACTGTGGGGTATCAGTGGGGCATGGACAGCTTCTGCCAGGCACAGGTAGCTGTCCTTGGTGCTTCTCAAAAGGTGAAGTTCCTATATTATGGGTAAAGATAGAACATCAAGATCTTAACTATGACCTCTCCTGTATCTCAATTTCTGTGAGTCAGGAATTTTGGAATAACTTAACTGAGTGGTTGTAGCTTGGGATCTCATGAGGTTGTGGTGAAGACATTGGCAGGGGCTACAGTCATCTGAAAGCTTGACTGGGGCTGGACAATCCATTCTCAAGGTGGCTCACTCAGAGGCTATTGCCAGGAGCCCTGGCTCCTTACCACAGGAACCTCCCCAGAGGGTTTGCTGTCCTCAAGACATGGCAACCAGCTTCTCCTGGAGCAAATGATCTAAGATAGAAAAAGAGAGCAAGCAAGAAGTCAAAAGGCCTTTTACCAGCTAATTTTAGAAGTCTCATACATCATTTCCTTTGTATTCTGTTTGCTAAAAGCAATTTACCGAGACCAGTCTATACTCAAAGTTAAGGGAATTAGACTCGACTTCTTAAAGGAAGGAGTTTAAAAAAGTTATAGAAATATTTTTAAATTACAGCAGGTGCCAAGCACCCTTGATATTCTAAAGTGAGGTGCTAGACCTCACTTGCAACTTGTATGAGAAGTTAGGTGGAAAGGTCTGGAGAACTTATCTGAAGTTAGTTTTTGTGTTGTCTGAATCCTCGCAACATAGGGGAAGGGATGAGTGCATTTGCCCCCACCTCGCTGCTTAAGCCCAAGTGAGAGGGGTTTGAAGGAAACTCTTGAGAGAGTTTGGCCTGTATGTTCTAGAATACGGAGAACATATGGGCTAAATTCTGAGAGATATCTGAAAAGTCAAAAGGTGAGAGGTCATGTGCACAAGCCCCACATAGCAGAATGAGAGCATTAAAGAGCAAGCTTCCTCTCACCTCAGCAGGGAAAAGGATGGAGATTTTCAGAAGTGTGAACACAGTGAGGAGTTGACTTGACATCATCTGGAAAAAAGACTCACTCAGCCTGGAGCCACAATATGACCCTGCCTTAGTCAGCTTGGGCGGCTATAACAAAATACCACATAGACTGTGTGGCTTGAACCACAGAAATTTATTTCTCCCAGTTCTAGATGCTAAGAAACCAAGATGATGGAGATGTCAGCAGATCAGATGTTGGTGAGGACCTGCTTTCTGGTTTTCAGATGGCCATCTTTTCATTGCATCCTCACATGGTGGAGAGTAGAGAGGGAGAGCAAGGAGGCAAGCTCTCTTGTGTCTACTCCTTTTACCTCTCTATTCATTTGACTTCATTCACATTTTGTTTTTTCCAGCTTTACTGAGTTATCATTGGCAAACAAACATTGTATACATTTAAGGTGTACAATGTGATGTTTTGACATACATGTACATTGCCTAGTGTATTAGTCCGTTCTCTCATTGCTATAAAGAAATAACAGACTGGGTAATTTATAGAAAAAACAAGAAGTTTAATTGACTCATGGTTCTGTGGGCTGTACAGGAAGCATGGCAGCTTCTGCTGCTGGGGAAGCCTCAGGAAACTTCCAGTCATGGTGGAAGGCAAAGGGGAGCAAGGCACCTCACACGGCAGGAGCAGGAGCAAGAGAGAGAGAGAGGTGGGAAGTGCTGCACACTTTTAAATAGCCAGATCTCGTGAGAACTCACTCACCATCTGATAGGGTTTTGCTGTGTCCCCACCCAAATCTCACCTTGAATTATAATAATCCCCACATATGAAGGGTGGGGCCAGGTGGTGATAATTGATCATGGGGATGATAATTGATCATCAGTTTCCCCCATACTGTTCTCAGGGTAGTGAATAAGTATCATATGATCAGATGGTTTTATAAATGAAAGTTCCCCTGCACAACTCTCTGTCCTGCCACCATGTAAGACATGACTTTGCTCTTCCTTCATCTTCTGCTATCATTGTGAGACCTCCCCAGCCATGTGGAACTGTGGGTTCATTAAACCTCTTTCACTTATAAATTACCCAGTCTCTGGCATGTCTTTATTAGCAGCATGAGAACAGACTAATACACCACCACAAGAACAGCACCAAGGGGATGGTGATAAACCATTTTTGAGAATCTGCCCCCATGATCCAATTACCTCCCACCAGGTTCCACCTCTAACATTGGGAACCACAATTCAACATGAGATTTGGTGGGGATACAGATACAAACCACATCACCAAGTGATTGTCACAATGAACTGAATTAACATATCCATCACCTCTCTTGGTTACCTTTTTATTATTTGGGATGAGAATACTTAAGATCTACTCTCTTAGAAAATTTCAATTATACATTAACTATAGTCACCATGGTACACATTAGGCCTCTAGAACTTATTCATCTTATAACTGAAAAAAATGTGTACCCTTTAACAGACATCTCCTCATTTCCTCCAGACCCCCAGCATTCCTGGCAACCACCCTTCAGCTTTCTGTTTCTGTAAGTTTGACTTTTTTAGATTCAATGTATGAATGAGACTATACAGTTTTTGTCTTTCTGTATCTTTTACTTAGCATATTTTCCAGGTTCATCCATGTCATCAAATGTCAGGATTTTCTTCTTTTGTAAGGCTGAATAATAGTCTATTACATATATACAATGCATTATATACATATATATGGAGAGAGAGAGCATGCTTGCACATTTTCTTCATTCATTCATTCATTCATCTCTTTTATGAGGGCACTAATGCCATTCATGAGGAATCTACCTTCATGACCTAATTTCTTCCCCAAAGCCCCACCTGCAGATACCATCACACTGGGGAGATTTAGGCTTCCATATATGATTCTTGGGGAACACAGACACGTAGTCCATAGCAATTGTTAAGAGATGGGTGGAGTACCGTGAGTCCAACGGCTGAGCTGGGCATCATACCCAACTTGCCAGATGACAGGAAACACACCTTTCCCACTTCTAGGGAGCTGCAGGTCAAGGACCAACAAAGATTCACAACCAACATCCCACAGGAAAGTTTGACCATCTAGTTGGCCAGAGGGCACCAGCACTGGATGACATGTGTACCAGCCTCTAACCCTCACCCTTTCTCCAGATTCATCTGTCACTCTGGACCTAATTCCAGAGGAATTTTTAAATAGTAACCAGCAAGTTAGGAAAGATGTGTAGCCAGGAAGTAGGGAGAAAGCCAACTGTGCTTCCAACCTCCCCCTGGTCTCTTGGGCCTGGTTAAGCCAATGATAGGGGAAGGAAGAAGCTTTGCATCGTATGAGCATTCAGAACTTGTATTATAACATGGAAGAATTATGTAATAATTAGACTGAACCAGGCTAATAATTTATGGTAAATTAAAGGATATGTGTGAGTATCTAAGACCTCACCAAAAGTCCCCAGCGTCCCCCAGGGTAGAAAAATAACTGTCACCCAGAACTTTAGCTTTTATCTGACAAATCCAAAGCAGTAAGTAAACCAGCTGTATTTGAAACGTTAGCTAGGGAGAGATTTGGATCTTTAGAATTAGAAGGCAAACCTTTGTGTAGTGGGCAATAAAATACATTGCTTTGTGCCAGCTTTGGAGGGAAACTCTGTTATTAATTCTATTTTGAATATGGAGACTCTAATAATGAGGAAAGAAACCATGCTAGTTGTTTGTGAAAATTGATGAGTTGAAACCCTGGAGATAGAATTCCTTGAGAGCCAACCTAGTCCTACCCTGTGACTGATTTTCCTTCTGGGCATGACTTAACCACTTGGCTTCTTTCTAGCCATATCCTGGCCCAGATGGTTACCACGTTTCACTGTATGAATCTTATACCAATTTGCAAACTCATTGAATTTGCATTCTATCTGTGTTGGTTAATATTTGAGTGTCAACTTGATTGGATTGAAGGATGCAAAGTATTGTTCCTGGGTGTGTCTGTGAGGGTGTTGCCAAAGGAAATTAACATTTGAGTCAGTGGACTGGGAGAGGGCGACTCACCCTCAATCTGGGTGGGCACCATCTAATCAGCTGTCAGCACTGCTAGGATAAAAGCAGACAGAGGAACGTGGAAGGACTTGACTTGCTGAGTCTTCTGGCCATTTTTCTCCCATGCTGGATGCTTCCTACCCTCGAACACTGGACTCCAAGTTCTTCAGCTTTTGGACTCTTAGACTTACACCAGTCGTTTGCCAGGGACTCTAATGCCTTTGGCCACAGACTGAAGGCTGCACTGCAGGCTTCCCTACTTTTGAGGTTTTGGGACTCGGACTGGCTTCCTTGCTCCTCACCTTGCAGATGGCCTACTGTGGGACTTCACCTTGTGATCATGTGAGTCAATACTCCTTAATAAGCTCCCATTCATATATACATCTATCCTATTAGTCCTGTCCCTCTAGAGAATCCTGATTAATACACTGTCCTTAATTTTTCTGTTGGTTCCCTTCTTGCTTACACTTATTTTAGAAGCCAGTCCCTTCCCATATACTTGGAGAAATAGAAACTTTTCAGAAAAGGTCTGAGAAAGGTATTATTTCTGGTCTCAAAGAGTTCACCTTCTAGTTAGAGTGAGAGACTGGACTTGCCTAGACTTCTCACATATGTATTCTTGTTCCTGAGCCTCTTCGGTGGGTTTGTGTCCTGCTTTCTGCAAGTCACTGCCTCAGTCACCCCAGGGAACTCCGAGTTCCATATGCTCTGTGTGCACAGCAAGGGCCTCTGTAGGCCTGACTCCCTGAAACAGGGGCAACACTGCCATCCTCCTCTTAGTCAGTTACATGAGTTCAACTACTTCCCCACTCTCTGCCTCCTCCCTGTCCTGCTGTCTTCCAAAGGGAGAATTTTACCAGACCAGTTCCAACAATAAACACAGGTCCCTTTGAAGCATTTTCCCATCAATGTTTGATACCTTGGCTCATCCCCTTCAGCCTATCCACTGAATGGTCCACCTCTAGTTTGGTGACTGCTTTTATTGTATGGCTAACTTTTAGTTAGTAATTAACTCATTAATCACAATTTGTTTCCATATTTGTGATAAAGGATTATTCATCTGTTTTTTTCCCTTCTCAGTCTTCATTCATCCATTCATATAGTCACTCATTCATTCATTCATCAGAATTCATTACTGAGTTCCTACTTTGTTTAAGGTCACAACCTACAAGCTGGGGGAGACACAGATGAAGGCAGTGGTTCTCAGTCTTGGCTTGTGATTATAGTCATCTGAGAATCTTCGAAAAAGAAAAGAAAAGATGCAGTGCCCTGGCCCCATCTCCAGAAATTCCAAATGAATGAGTCTGGGGCAGCTCCTGAGCATCGGTGATTTTTAAAAGCTCCCTGGGTGATGTGAAAGTGCAGCTAAGACTGAGAACCATGAGAAGATGAGGGCATGAATAACATGGACTAAAATGAAAAGGCAAGGCTACCCTGAACACTTCAGACGGACTGCTCTCAGGAAAGCCTCCCAGCAGGCCTGCACCCTTGGCCTGCACAGGACTGATAGCCCTTCCATCTCTGCTCAGCCTCATTGACCACAAATTTAGCCAACTGCTCAGGCGAGAGATGTGGCACATCTGACTCAAAGTGATCAAAGAGAAGCCGGTAGCATGACCAACTTTCTCTCAGCTGAACAATAATTGTACCACCTTTCTCTAGGGAGTGTGCATGGCGGTTTGAGAAACTGTGGGGCTGCCGCCCACCCAAGCTCAGGAGTCCTAACACTTGGGCAGAGATTTTGAGGCAGGTCTAAATATCTCTAAAATTTGTATGGCTGTAAAAAAGGATGAGTTCATGTCCTTTGCAGGGACATGGATGAAGCTGGAAACCATCATTCTTAGCAAAATATCACAAGGACAGAAAACCAAACACCGCATGTTCTCACTCATAAGTGGGAATTGAACAATGAGAACACATGGACACAGGGAAGCGAACATCGCACACCAGGGCCTGTTGGGGGATGGGGGACTGGGGGACGGATAGCGTTAGGAGAAACATGTAATGTAATGTAAATGATGAGTTGATGGGTACAGCAAACCAATATGGCACATGCATACACCTATGTAACAAACCTTCACATTCTGCACATGTACCCTAAAACTTAAAGTACAATAATAAAAAATAAAATAAAATAAAATTTGTATGGTTAGGTGAGGGTAATAGCTTACACTTCAAGGGAGGCTGATGTAATTCTGGAGATGTGACAGGCAGTTGCTGAGATGTTTAAAGGAGTAAGTAGAAAAGAAGGAAATTGAGGACATCTCGGCCTTCTCCGGGTCTTTCTGCTTCTGTGACAGGATGTAGAGTTAAAAGCATGAGAAGACTGCATGCCTTTCCCCTTCCCATTCCTCCACGCACTGAGAAATCCTATTTGGTCCCTTCTCTGCTTTGTCAGGCTGAGGCCTGGCCTCTCTGTCCTGCAGGTGCACAGGTGTAAGGAAAGGACTGGAGCCCGTGTGAATAAACTGCTGGGAATCAGCCCTTCCTCCCGTGGAAATCATATATTGGCTGGGGCTCCAGGGTATGCTTTGTGCTCCGGCGGTAAGGTTTCTTTCTTTTCCTTCTCTGTAGAAAATTCCCCTCTCATGGTGGCACAGGGAGAAAATAATGTCCTAAAAGTAGAGACAGCCTGGGGCAAGGAGATGGCTGCGAAGGCGCCATTTCTCTGTGTGTCCAGCAGGAGGCGCCAATGACAAGCGCGCGGGCTGCGAGGTCGCACAGACTCTTATGCAACGATGAGGGCGCAGGCTCGCGGGCCGGGGATGCTGACGCAGGCCTGAGTCCGGAAAAGACCCGCACATCTGGGGCCCAAGTGGCCCATTTCCCCAGGGGGGAGCACGGACTCTCAGGAATCGTCATCCTTCCCATGAAATCCTGGAAACTGCTTAGTTGAGTTTCTGGTTGACTTGCCGCTGCGTGCAGCTGGCAGCTGCCTGTGAACCCAGTGACACTGGTTCAGTGCTTCTGTTTGTTTACAAAAGGGGCTGCCCTGATTTTTGTTTTTTTAAGACTAAATAATAATAGTCATCATAGGCACCCTTTCCTCAACAGCCCCTCTATGCCTTCCCGGTGCTAGGGGTTTGATGCTCATTGTGTATGTTCCCCTGCTGTGTGTGTTTCATCCTCTCATCCTGCAGCAAGGAGCCCCACCAGTGTCTCCCATCAGACCTCCCTGCTGTATTCAATGCAACTAGCTTTTAAAAGGGAGCCAGGGAGAAAGGGACGGAAGGAGGGAAGAGGAGAGGACACCAATCCCTTCCCAGATTCATTCTACCTATCAAAGCGAGAGAAAGCTTGTGTTTAGAGAATGAACAGGAAACGATGTTATTTGATTGTCTTAAATCAGTTTCATCTTGCTGTTATTTTACTGTTTAAGGCTTCTGTTTGTTCTGTTTTGTTTTGCTTTTGATTTCCCTCAAATGCGTCAGTGATCTCTAGAATATTTCTGTATTCTAGAGACGATTTGTGCTTAACAGGGAGAGAAAAGGTACAATGGGATTATTTCTGGTAGGAAAATAAGGCTGCTTTTTTAATCCCTTTGCTTTCTTAATTTTGTTATAAGAAAAATTATGAAATTATTTTAAAAGAATTATAAAAATTCAAAACCAGGCTTCCTTCACTGAAGACATGTTAACTTAAAAATCTGGAAAATATAGATCTAGAAGAAAAAGCATAAACTGCACTTACAATCTCTTAGCCAAGTGATAATTGTTATTTAATTTAGTATATCAAGTAAGGATCTTTTTCTAACATTCTATATGCTATACTAGAAAGTGTTATAGTATTATACATAAACAATCTATTGTTTTCTTTACTTAAAATATTTTGATAATTTTAAATATTTGCATAGTATTTATTATATGTCATATAAATGTAACAAAATATATTCAGTTAATTTAATAAGGATGGATATTAAAGCTATTTTCACTACTTTTTCTATTTTACTATTGTAAACATCACTAGGATAATAACTTTTACTTACATTTCTATTTCCTTGGGAAAAATCCCTAGAAGAAAAATTAAAGATCAGTGTATATTTAAAGCTACTCAGCATGTATTTGCAAATGTTCTTCCAGAAGCACTGAGCCAATTTGTATTTTCACCAATGGTTAGGAGCCAATACCAGTAGAGTTCCTTTTCATGTGCTTTGACAATGTTGTAGGTTGCAAATAGTATTTTATTGTTGTTCTAATTTGCATTCCTGTGTCTTTTTCTCTTGAATTTTTCAGACTCCTTTAAGGATCTTTCCAAAGGTCTTCAGTTTTGATATAAGCAATGAAGAATAAGAGTGAGTAACAGCTAAAGAAACCAAGGAACTGTAGCGGTAGAGTGTACCATTGAAAATATTGAAGACTTGATGAAACAATGTCCCTTGCATAGACTGAAGCTTTTACAGGCACTCCCGACCTGCAGTGGACTGTCTGGGTTCTCCCAAAATCCATACGTTGAAATCTAATCTTCAATGTGATGGTACCAGGAGGTAAGGCTGGGAAGTAATTAGGTCACAAGAGTGGAGCCCCCATGAATGGGATTAGTGCCCTTCTAAAAGAGGCCCCCAAGTGCTCCCTTGCCAGCTACTGGCTGAGGACACAGTGAGAAGACAGCTGTCTATGAGCCAGGAAGTGAGCCCTCACCTGACATCAATTCTGCCAGCACCTTCATTTTAAACTTTCCAGCCTCCAGATCCGTGAGAAATAACTTTCTGTTGTTTATAAGCCACCCAATATATGTTTTGTTTTGTTTTTACAGCAGCCTGAATAGATTTACAGCCAAGAAAATTAGAGAGGGGATCCAGATTGGACTTAGTCTTCAATTTGATTACTCAATTATGATGACTAAAAGACCTACTGAGCACCAGAATTCTGGTGATGTTTTTTCCCAAGGTAGCCTAACATAAGGCAATATTGTAGCATGAAGGAAGGGGATGACTTCTGAGAAGGCTTTCTTCACCCTGTACAGAAACCCAGTAAGTGGGTTGTGGATACAGGTGTGCACATGTCACCTTGTGGTGTGCATGTGTGTGTGCTCTTGGGAATGTCATCCCTCCTTATTTTAACTGCATGTGAAAGCAGCAGGAACCTGTGCTAGAAACAGAGACAATTAGAAGATAGCTGTGCTTTGGGGAAGCAAGTCAATTGACTGAAAAACAATTTGCCAAATGTCCAATTTGTGCGATTGTTAGGATGTTTAGAAGGTTTTCTTTTCATCTTCACCCTATACTTTCCCTGTCCCTGTCTGTGAAGTTGGCCCAGACTATTTTGTTACAGAGGCAGGGTCATGTTCAGAAGCAGGGGTAGGAATTAAACTAAAACATAAGCCAAAATCCTCAATGAGTCAGTAAATTGGTCATTCATCAAGTTAATTTTAACAAATTGGCTTTCAACAAATTGGCCTGGAGCCCTACTTTGGCACCTTCTTCTGGAAATGTCTTCTTTTCCTCTTTTAGTCCTTTTCCGTTCAACGTTGTACTTCACCTAGACCTTGAGATTGTGCCATTCACAATTATAATTTCAACATTTATCACTTGCCCTGCGAGGTACAGACTTAACTGTTGGCTGGCTAAATGTTTATGTGGAATCTTAGAGGACTTGTAACACTATTTAATGAAACACTCAAAACATTCAACGTCTAAAGGGGGACGGTGATTTGGAAATAACTTCTCTTACCTGTTCCTACTTGCCCTCTGGCTTCATTCATGGTCATAGGGCCTTAGTTTTTGGACAGAGAGCACCACCAGTTTTGGCCATGCATTCTCTTTTTCCACAGCCCGTTTATATCCATCTGGTCACCACCTGCCAATGAGAAGTAAATAACAATGACTGCTCCCTCCACTGGCTTCTGTCCCTGGGGTGAATGGCCAGGAGTTTGAGCCACTGCTGGACAAGAGCCGTTGATTGCTTGAAGGCTGGCAAGGACAGCAGAGCCCTCATAGTGTTCTGGCCTCTGCAGGAGAGAAAAAGGGATGAGCAGACGTGTTGCACTGAGATTAGCTTCCTGCCAATTTCTCCTGAATTTTCCTAAAATAAAAGTGCATTTTCTTCCCAGCCTGATTACATTTCAAAAGCCCTCTTCTACTAGCACAGCCTTGGTAGATGCTGGACTCTAGAGAGGATTAAAGGTGGTGGGAATGGTAAGGATGGTGAATCCGGGATTAAAATTGCCCTACTACACATTGGGTCAGAGCAAATATTTGTGAAGCTTGAGTTATTTGCAGTGCATCATTATGGTTTCTGTATGGGAAATGCCAAGTTGTACTTCAATGTGCAGGGAGATAAAAATATATTTACCAACACAGGGTGTTATGTGTTAAATGGTAAGGTGCCAGAATGCTCATAAACTTGACCAATACAAGGATGTTGTCAGAGGTGGTGTGGGAAGCAAAATTGTGAATCAGGTGCTGAAATGATTAAAGAAGATAGAAGACTGAGCTGACGACAGTGTGCATTAATTAATGGAAATGTATGGCCTGAAATGTAAAAGAGGAGACGTAGTTGAGTAAGAAGTGCAGCATCCTTTCATCTATCACACTGGAAATCCAGCAAAATATGTGACCAAGTGACTATTTAAAGTCAACTGTATAGAACTCCAGAGCTGGGGATGATTTATCTGCAGGAAGAAACCAGCTTTGCTCTGGGCTAAGAGTGAAAGCATATTAAATATGTAGCCTTTTAAAGAATCATATTTCTGTATCATCTATACATATATATATACACACAATTTCATATATATAATGGATTAAAGCAGATCATAACATAATAAATATCAAATTATTCATGCTCCTCTTTTGAGCCTCATTCTGCAGAAGGAACACTTTCGCGCTTTAAAAAAGACAGGATCACCTCTGATCTATGAACCATTTTATTTCAAATACATCTTACTTTTACAATTTGGCCTACTGCTTGGTGGGGAAAGGCCTTTCCATGTTTCACTCACTGCAGAGCAATCCAGCTTTCCTGTGATATTCATCTGATGTTTATATCCATCTTTTGAAATGTAGGGGCTATTAGATCAGAAATATTCCACGAAGAAGGGAGCAAAGATTCATGTCACTGACAACTGGAGAAGAAACAGAGAAAGGATAATAATATCATGGGACAGAATGGAGTCCCTTCCAGATCTTTGGAGGGCTAGCACCATATCCTTTCCAATCATTTATTGCAAGGCTAACTAAGGTCCTGAAGAGTGGGCATCTTCAGTCTGAGGCCAAGAGGCCGCTAACCTACCCTGATATAGACCAAACTGTGCTTAGTTTCCCTCTGGAAGCACCAGAATAGCTGCACTGGTTATACTGTGTCATTTCAGAATGCTGACCTCAACCCTTAGCCCATTTGTTTGTTGACACAATAATTCTTTTTTTTTTTTTTTTTTTTGAGAAAAATAAATCTTTGTACTGCAGTTAGAAATAAAGCTTAAAGAAAAATCACTGGGATGGGTGACATGTTGCTTTAAGTTAAAAAATGGCTCTGCAAGGTGGGTATCCAAACCTTTGCAGCTGTTCTCCATGCAAGAAGAACAACTCAAGAGCAGCATGTCATGGGCAGCTCCCAGGAAAGGAGGAGAGAGGCTGGAGGCACCAAACCCATCCAAGCACTCAGCACTTGCGAAGGTCCTGGCCTCCTTTACTATCCAAACACCTTACACTTTCTAAGAATTCAATACACATGGATTAAAGCCCAACTTACTAAAACTAGTTATTTCGCATTAATAATTTGAATCTTTAAGTTTTAGCTGGTGAAAGACTAAGTTTTTATTTGAAAATCAAGTATTTTTTTTTCTTTCTTTCAAATCAGGTACTCATGATGTGTGACAAATGGCATGCTTCCTGCAAGAGTTACAAGTTATGTGCCTAAACAGGAAGGATCATCTCATTGCAGAATTAGAGCATCATCCAGTGGGAAGGGAGCTTCAAGGTCATTTAGTCCAGCCTCCGAGTGATACAGAAATTCTCTTTGCAGCATCCCTATCAGGTGGCCATCAAACTTCTACTAGTGTATTCATCCACACCTGGTCTGTCTAAAACCTTGAGAACAGCCCTTTGTATAGTTCAAGAGCCCCAACTGAAGGAAAAGTTTTTGTTATTTTCAGTAAACATATTCTGTTGTATAATTTTGGTTGATCGGTTCCCCTTTAGCGACCCAGAAAACACTGAGCTCCCTCTGACATCCATGCCCTTTGACTCAAAGTCAGCCATAAAATAGAGCACCGGAGTAACTTTCCAGAGTCCCAGATTTGCCCCTTTGCTCCATTGCAAATCAAATGTGTGACCGGTGTTTCAATTCAATTAGCCTTTTCCTAAGGGTTTCACTGTTTCTGTTCCATGAGTTTCTTTTTTAAAGATCTGCATTTGTATATTTCAAGTGGAATTTTTTTTTTTAAGCAAACTACAACATTTTATTTTAAATTGAGAGATATGGTTTGATTTTTATTTTTATTGTGGAAAATTTCAAACATACAAGAGTAGATATAATACAGTAATGAATGCCTTAATATTTGTCACCCAGCTGTAAATATATCAAATTGTGGTCAATCTTTCTTTTTTTTGAGATGGAGTCTCGCTCTGTCACCCAGGCTGGAGTGCTGGAGTGCAGTGGCACGATTTTGGCTCACTGCAACCTCTGCCTCCTGGGTTCACGCCATTCTCCTGCCTCAGCCTCCCGAGTAGCTGGGACTACAGGCGCCCGCCACTACGCCTGGCTAATTTTTTCTATTTTTCAGTAGAGACGGGGTTGCACTGTGTTAGCCAGGATGGTCTCAATCTCCTGACCTCGTGATCTGCCCGCCTCGGCCTCCCAGAGTGCTGGGATCACAGGTGTGAGCCACTGCACCCGGCCGGTCAATCTTATTTCATCATTACCCTCACCCTGTCTTTCTCCTCCCTGGATTGTTTTGAAGCAAATCCCACATACCATACAATGTCAGCCATACCTTCTCATATGAACCGGGGAGCAAATTCTCCAAACGACAAAATCAATGGAAGACATTTGGGGGGCCTAGCCCTTATAGTGGGTGCTGGAGTTACAAAGGTGAATAAAATTGTGCCACGTTTTGGTCTTTTTGGAAAACACTACCCCTCATGTGTCTATAAAAACTGACTCCTCTTTTTGTGCTAACACTTCCTTTTTTTGGCCAAAATCTTTCTAAAAATAGACAGCAAGCCCCCTCCTGCTGCCCGTTTCTTAAACTTTCCTCTCATGAAGGTGAGCTAGGATTGTACAATTACAACGCTTTGAGAATTTCGTTCCTTTTGAGCTGTCTTTACTTTTAAAAGCCTCTAGTCATGCTATTGGACCATCTTTTCTTCTAATAATTGAAAAAAAAAACTCTATATTGTGTTATTCTCTGTCTTTTCATCCCAGTTTACTATGATTAACATGGTTACCGTCTCCCCAGTTTCTTCCCGTTCATTTACCTTTACCATTTCATTTCACCTTGCATTTCTTCCCAGTTGCTCGGACTTCACAATAGTAATTTTCTTTTTCTTTTTTTGTACCTTCTGAAAGGGCAGTCTAATGACAAAGTCAGTCAATAATTGCTCGGAAGATCTGTATTCACCAGAAAAGTCTTTCTGCTGATATTCAGAAGATCAAATTTTAAGCTCAGCATGAACCAAGATCCAGTTACACTGTCTGCACACACACACAGAGAGAAAAACCACCATAGTATGCATGAGGGAAAGATCAGACCATGCAATCATTATGTGATAATGTATTAATAATAGATGGTATAATGAACCAAAAATGAGCTTGGCAACACTCCCAGGTACTTTTCATAAAATAATTTCCATAACCTGCTTTGCCTATGAAGAAGGGAACACATTATCCCACAATTACTTGGGGGTGGAATGATTAGCGTGGGTCCAGGACGCGGCCCGGGGACTCTGTGGTTGGCCTTACACCCTTCCAGACAACGTCCCTGGCCTCTCCCCTACTACAGCATGTGTAGCTGTGTGAGGGACGGAGGCTAAAAGCCTGGTTATGCTCCACAGAATGAATTCTTATGTCCCTGAACTCTTCCCAGAAAACATGCAGGGAGTCTCTGCCAGCTGCAGAAGTTCAACTCCTAGGAAGAGGGGATGAATTTCTGTGTTTTATTTCAATGGTGTAGCATGAGTGTAGTAGCTGGTCCTCACGTATGTCTTGGCTACATCATCCTGTGACATGGTCCTGAGGCTGACCATGGGATGGAGCTGACGTTCAGAGCCCCAAATTTGACATGAGGCATAGCCAATATATGGGACAAAGTTCAAAATTTATGTCACAGAAGGTAACCTGGGACTTGCCTGTCACTGCAGATCCTGCACTCTACAACATAGCAGTGTTTAGTGCCTTTTGAGGTTGTAAGGGTCATCAGGTCTTCTAAGGAGTCACAGCATATATAGCTAAATTTTCTGAATATAAATATATGTGTTAAACGAAATGACACAGGACAGGTCATGGAGAGCATAAAAGAACTGTGTTTGGAGATTCATAAGTATTCTGGTCTGGGCATCAGAAACTTGATACAGTTTGCATCACACCCAGGAGGAAGGATCATTCAGGCATTTGGATTTAGTTGCATTGCTGACATCTGTCAGAAACCCAGCTAACAGCCATTGGCATGAAAAGCACAGTTAAAATGAAATGGATCTTTTCAATGAGAAGCTCAAAACTTTAGTTGGTTTGCAAAGTGTTTTTGTCTAGCCACATGCATCATCAATTTAATATTTCAATGTTTCAAGTTTATTTCCATGAATGAGATTTCATTTACCCCCACACATTCACTTAACCTATTGAGTGGTTCTAAGTTATGAACAAATACAGTCACCAAAAAGGTGATTATTTAAGAAAGAACAGAGAAAACCTATCAGTTACATCTTTAGTTATCTTAGACTTTTAGGCAGCGCCTCTAGAAAGTGCTGAGCAGAAGCTTAATATGGGAGTGAAGAAAACCAACTTTGTTTATCTACCTCTAAGTCACAAAGGCTGTTCTGCACACACCTATGAACTTCTGGGAACAGAAAAGCCACTTAGCAAGTTAGCAGGTGAGGTCAGAGTAGATGCATATTCTCTGGGCACATATATTAGCCAAGGAAGAGACGACACCCTAAATCATCTTTATGGGGCCTAAACCATAGAGTATAAAAAGCAAATGCATGTTTAGATGTAACATATTTGCCAAAATAATTGGACTTTTATTACATTTCCCCTGTGACCAAAATTACCTTGCATATATTTATCTTCCAACTAGACAACATGATATTTGTGGATACGTGTTACTCACACATAGGTTTCTGTTAACACTCAAACTGAACCACTCAAAAGGGGTGTCATTTGTGAAGTCCAGGGAAAATCAACATAAAGGCAGCTCTTAACTCCTAGGTCACAGGGAGGCTTATTTGCCCGAAAGAAATGCTCATGTTACAAAGGGGTCCTTTCTGCTGTTTTTGTTTGAAAACAGACTCCTCTAAAATATGCCGGTATCTGTAGAAAAGGAGCAAGAGTTCCCCTCCAGAGGCTGCTCCCTGGAGAGTCACAGAGACCCTTGCATTTCTCCCATAGTATTCTTCTCAGGCCGCCCATTTCAGCGCAGCATTGACCAAGACATTTCAAGTCCATAAGCACTTCCAAATATTGAATTAGAGAATCTCATAATATATCCACAGATTAATCAAACTAATGATATTCATAGGTAGCCAGGATGGGTCACGTTTTTCAGCTCGTAGTTTAAATAAAATCACATCTCTTTCTCTTGTATGCCTCCCCTCTCAATTAATTTTTCAGTTCCCACAGTTTGGTTTTTAGAAAAACATCCAGTATAACCTATTCAGGTTCCCTCTTACTGTCTTGTCCAAGAACACTATGGACTTACTCATTCCAAAGGGTTCATTCTGTACAAGAATGCTAGGCAGCTGGTTGAAGAGAGAAAAAACTGGAAAGTCTGGTCAGTGCACTAGTTACTGATGCTGACACCAGGCTCTACTGCTAGAAACTGGATCTGCAGAATCTGAACCAGCCCTCCCTGGCTAACACTCAAAGGCTTTTGGTTGCACCAAAGTCACCCGGGCAATTGACCCCATTCCTTCTTGTAGGTTTCTCCTTGGGAGACTTGGTTTCCATTCTTGCCAACGGATCTTTAAGTCATCCAGATACAAACTATCCTAACTTCAAACATAAAGTTCAGCCATCAGTTCCTTGCTTCCCTGAAGCCCCAAGGATTCCACACCTTTTTTTTTTTTTTTTTTTTTTTAGGGCACAGAGAGGGAAGCCTTCAAGTAGCAGAAGGTCCTGGTCTATTCTTTTCCCAGAACAGTGAAGTGTCTCTTCAACCTACCTAGGTATCACCAAGCTTTGGATCACCCTATGCAGAATCAGGAATCCCCACTCCAAGAAACCTCATCATAGAAGACAGTACACTTGGAAAGGATCCTACTCCACTCAATGCCCAGTGACACCTGGCATTCTTTTGCTTTGCACAGATTTCTTAAAGTGAAGGGTGGAAATATCTCTGGATCATGTCTTTGCTCTAGTCTCTGTTATTGTGTTGTAACCTGAGAAAAATCATTTATTTTCTCCATTAAGAGTAGACTAGGAATTTTCTAACTTACCAGTTTAATAGATCAGAAGTTTTTAAAGCTTTTCTTTAGCGTCGGAATCCTTTTTATTCTCTACGTTTTACAAGTATGAACTTTTACTATCATATTCTCAGGTGTTCTTGAGCCATAATCTTACTTTCTAAAAGCAAATTTTATTTATTTTTTAAATATTATGCTAGGTTCAGGGGTGCATGTGCAGGTTTGTTATATAGGTAAACTTGTGTCACAGGCGTTTGTTGTACAGACTATTTTTTCACCCAGATACTAAACCCAGTACCCAACAGTTATTTTTTTCTGATCCTTTCCCTCCGCCCATCCCTCATCCTCAAGTAGGCCCCAGTGTCTGTTGTTCCCCTCTTTGTGTCCCTGTGTTCTCACCATTTAGCTCCCACTTATAAATGAGAACACGCGATATTTGGTTTTCTGTTTCTGCATTAGTTTGCTAAGGATGATGGCCTTCAGCTCCATCCATGTTCCTGTAAAGGATGTGATCTCATTCTTCCTGAAGCCAAATTGGAACATATGACACAGAACCCCCATTTTTCTTAGGTAGAGAACTTAATCCAGTCAATCCCATTTAAACCTAATACATTTTGTTGATGTCTCTATCACGCTGGGTTGAAAAATCAAGCACACTGAAGGCTATTTGCCATTTTCTACTTCCTCACTGAGAGAGGAATTTTATAAAATTAGAGGCAGTATCTCAGAGGGGAGGTAGGATACTTTATGATTTTATATTTGTATCCCTATTCTAGCAAATGTTCTGGAGTTCGTTTATAGAACCAGCTTCCCCTCTGCACACGGAGGGTCGTGGTTAACCCACCCTTCCAGTTCTCATCTCATCTGTTGTGACTTTGAGTGCTTCTTCTAGCAGACCAATTGCCCAGACCTGTAGGCTCCATTGGCCTAAGGGTAAAGAGACATGGGCCTGCCCCATTCACTCTCTGTATTGCTTTGGCCATTCATCTAATCTCTTTGAGTTTTGGTTTCCTCACTAGTAAAATAAAGAAATAAGATGGTCTCAAATCTTCTCCCACTTTTAGAATTATACATCTGATGAATTATGAACACTCAGATTCCTGGATTCTTCCAAGTCCTTTAAAGCAACCCCTATTTCTCCTTGCAAGTAAATATTAGACAACCTCAACCACTATCAATTCTGCAATTTACATGCAGTTCAAGTATCCAAAGCATACTGGGCTTGCTGCCACTTACTCTAACCTGTTACAGTGATCTTTGGACATAAAAGTTTTGTCTCTTTCATTTGAAAATCAACGACATGAGGTATTGCAGAGCCACAGGGTAAGAACCTGGATATGAGAATGGAACAGCACTGGAAGTCAGCCAAGCATGATTTGTATACTAATTCCAGCTCTGAAATGGACTAAACACCCCGGTTTCATCACTCACAACTCTTGTGCCTCCTCCTGATCACCTGCAAAGTGGACATAACAATGCACTCACTACCTCCCTCAGAGGATGGTTGTAAACTACTTAATCCCAGACCAGCCACCAGATGCCACAGCCAGAAGGTCACCCCGTTCCGTTCCAGAAAACTCTTTATTCCCGGTAGGGAGTTCTGACATCACAGAAGACTTTGAAATCCTTTTTTTTTTTTTTTTTTTTTAACCATAGCTTACTTTGTGGCTTAATCCCTTGCCTACCTTATAACACATTCTCTAGCATCCATTTGATAGAAATATATATTTATATTTGCATATATATATAATATGCATGTATTTTACCTAGCACTTATCTATGCTTTGTCCATTTGATCTGATGCATACACATTTTACCCAGCACATAGTATAAAATGTAAGTTGGTTATTTTTATTATTACTGAAATTATTTTTAGCATCTTTACACTTTTGTTTATGCCATCGGCTTCTCCTTGAGGTCCTTTCTCTTCAATGCATAATTATCTAGCAAAAATCGACACATCTTTTGTGGGAAAAAGTGAAAGTGTTTGAGCTCCTGTGTTCACAAAACTCTTGTAGCAGTTTTCATGTTTACTTTTATTGTGGTTATTTTTGCATGTATTGTTTTTCTTACTATACGTATGCCCCTGGGGATCACCACACTGTATTTTTATTCAGTCCCAAAGCAGCTAGCATGTAACATTTCCCATATGGAACTCAATAAATACTCAATACATTATTGATAAAGACTTAATGAAAACAGACCCAAGAGCCCACAAATCATTTCTTGGCTGCGTAGCTTGCTTGATTTGGACTTGCCATGTGGTTTAGACAGGGCAGAGGCTATTTTCCGATCAGTCCAAAGTGGGCTTCATTATGTACCTGATGTCATTAAATCCATAGTCCTATCTGCCCGAGAGTCCATTCCATTTCTGAGTGTGTCTGTTAGGCTGAAAGCAAAAGTCTTTATAATAGGATTAGACATTTTAATAGCCCCTAGAGAAATAAAAGCACTTCATGAAGGTTATTTTTTTCTGAATAAAAGCAGCCTATCCATATAACAGCCAGAAAATGTGTAGTAATTAGAAAATATTCTGTTTCCCTGAAATCGTAGTATTGATAAATGACACTTATTGAGTTTCTATCTTATGCCACATATCAGATGTGTTATCTTGTTTAAGCTTCACTGTGTGGTAGGAATCATTGTTATTCCCATTTTACAGATGAGAAACTGTAATTGAAAGGTGCCAAGTAAGTTGCTCAATGTTCACAACTAGCAAGTGATAAAATAATTTGGCCATCACCAGAGCTCTCTATCTAGATATAAATGTTTGGAAAATTTCAGATCAAGATGGCATCCCTATTCTGGGACTCTCTGCCTTTGCTCTCTAGGATTTCTGAATATAAATATAGAAATAGACAAGAGTTTTCATGGTCACTGTGCAACCTCGGTTCAGTTTTGTTTTTTGTTTGTGAGATGGGGTCTGACTCTGTTGCCCAGGCTGGAGTGCAGTGGCATGATCATGGCTTACTGCACTCAACCTCCTAGGCTTAAGTCATCCTTCCATCTCAAGTAGCTGGGACCTCAGGTGTGTGCCAACATGCCCAGCTAATTTTTTATTTGTAGAAATGTGGTCTCACTATGTTGTCCAGGCTGGTCTCAAACTCCTGGGCTCAAGTAATCCTCCTGCTTTGGCCTCCCAAAGTGCTGGGATACAGGTGTGAGCCATCACACTCTCTGCTCAGTTCTTAAATCTTGATATCTTTTCTCTCTCTTCTCTCCTCTTTTCTTTTCTCTTTTCTCTCTCTTCTCTCCTCTTTTCTTTTCTCTTTTCTCTCTCTCTCCCTCTCTCTCTCTTTGAAAAAAAAATAATAAACTTGGCTTCCTCCAACTGTCATCAGTGGTCGCTAGGGGGGCTTTCCCAATACTCAGAAAAACACATCCCTGTTGCTTTTTGTCAGGGACTTTCTATGCATGACTTTCTATGCATGACTTAGGCCTCATCAGCAGTAAAAGCTCAAGCAGTAAGGGTGTCTGCTGCCAGGCTACACTGCCCCTTGGAGGAGCAGGGGCCGGGCTTGCTGTACTGCCCTGCTCAGTGCTTGAGGTTTCACTGTCCTTTGTGACAACAAAATTATGTCACTTTCACCTGCCAGGACAGGCACCAAAAAATCCACTGGTACAACCCCTTCCCAACAAGAGAAGCCAAGGGGCAGCAGCTAGTCAAGTCAGGTGCAGGAGAGCAGAGAATGAGAGGGGGATGCATTGGAGAAGGCGGCACCTGGGTAGGTGTTTCAGGGAACAGTCCCCTTCTTCCAATCATGGGGAATTTCCCTTTTTGTGAAAAGGAAATTCAGAATAGGAATTCCTATCAATGACAAGGCCATGTAAGTGGCACAGAAAACATAAGTAGTTGTTGAGCCACTTACATGGCCCAACATGTGACTGAGTGACTCTTTTTTTGAGACGGAGTCTCACTCTGTCACCCAGGCTGGAGCACAGTAGCACAATCTTGGCTCACTGCAACCACTGCTTCCCAGGTTCAAGCGATTCTCCTGCCTCAGCCTCCTGAGTAGCTGGGATTACAGGCACGTGCCATCACGCTCAGCTAATTTTTGTGTTTTTAGTAGAGACAGGGTTTCCCCATGTTGGCCAGGCTGGTCTGAAACTCCTGACCTCAAGTTATCCACCCACTTTGGCTTCCCAAAGTGCCAGGATTACAGGCGTGAGTCACCGTGCCCCGTCGACTGAGTGACTCTTAAACTATTGTGGCATGAAAAGCTGCCCCTTCTCCTTCTATCACCTACCCTTGCCCTGAGCAGCTGAGGGTTGAATGCAGTGTGTCTACTTTCTAAGTCGCTCCAATGTAGATCACTTGTATTACAATTGATTTTTTTTTTTTTTTACTATTACCTAACAGCTCCATCTGTTACTAATCCATAACAGATGCAAATTTTTGTACATTTTATGCATTTTATGGACATTGGCAGCAATGGGCATTTTCTTGTTTATGCCACTCTTAATCAATTAATGTTTTCTGGGTTTTCTCCCCCTTACTCCAGTTCCTAAACAGATACTCTTTTCTTCTGAGAACACAGGCAAAGCACACAATATTGATCTGATTGCAGCATAGAACCCTCCCGAAATCCTGAAAGCCAATTACCTCATACTGCACAGTACAGTAAATTCTAGGATAGCCTTTGAAAGGGAGTCAGTCAAGTGGTTTATAAGAAAAGAAACTATAAAAAAAGTGTTCTTCAGATTCTTCCCCTGCTATAATCCAGTCAGGTCATATTTTATTGGTGCTCATTATCCAGGCAGACAGTGATAACTGTGGAAACCATGGAAACATATTATGGCCAAATTGATGCTGCTTTGAAACGCCAGTGACTCACACTGTAGAACACTAAACATGATCCATTAAGGGGCTTCTTGGACTTTTGTCAAGAGGGCCCTCCACGTGTGCATTCTAGGTGCAAGTGCAGCCACAACTTACTTGGAGAGTGAGGGGGCTCTCCAAAATAAAGGCAACTCATCAGACTTTTCCCAGAATGAATAAAAAGATATCACAAGTTGCACATCATCCTGGATCAGTTTTATTCCAATGAATCCCTTAAGTTATAAGGCATATTTGAATACTCCTAAGTATTTAAGACAGTGTGTACTCCCTAGCACACACTCTCTCTCCTCTTCTTTAAACCTAATTATTTGCGTCTACATTTTAAAACTTCAAATAAAAATATGCATTGTCCTTGTAATTATGCTCATGAAAATGTCAGATTTCCATATTCTACATCTGATAAAAATAAATACATCTAAGCAGATCATTACATTTTGTTAAATTCCCAAAGCTATGAACACTTAAGGCCACATCCCACTTCAGAGAATGCCACAAAGACAGGTTAGATTAAGGATGCCTCTTTTATTTATAATCTTGAAAACAAAGCCTTCACTAACATATGAGATTAAAGTATAGTATTAAAGAGATAGAAATTTTCATAATGTAAACATTAAAGATAGTTTTAAATTTTTTATTTCTTTTTTTCATAATAAATTATGCAATGTGTTCAGTAATGTAAGCAGAGTAGAAATTTTTTTAAATTATCAAAATTTATCAAAAATTATCAAGTATTTATCAGCCATGCACAAGGTATTTCTTATTCATGTGATGCCATCTCAGTCGATGACAAGGCTAGAATTGTGAAGTTTTGGCAGTGCACCAGGCCCTCTGAATATTTTGATCCTATTTTGTCTTGTCATCTTCTAAAATGTACCAATCATTTATGATTGCAGCAAATCAATAATCAGAAGACTGAATTTTCTGACAATGTTAGCCCTGATATGAGGCTGAAGTTTCAATCATGCTTGTATAAGCATAGTTGAAATTGAATAAACTATAACATTTTTATTTTTGTACTTTAATAACATCTTTTTAAAATAGTTACAAAAGGAATGTATGTTCAGTGCAGATAATTTTAAAAACAGAAAAACTACGGAAGAAGCAAGGGTTACCTATGATCCAGCCTTGATACATAATCATCATTTATATTTTGCTATGTGCCCTTCTACTATTTTTGTTTGTTGGTTTGTTTGTATATTGTTTTAAAGAAATAGTATTGTACTCTCACAACTTGCATTTTGTTATTTGGCTCTGTATTGTGAATATTGTCTCTTATCCGTATATAAGTATTTTCTGTAACACTTTCAGTGACTAGATCTGATGCTGTAGTAGATACGTAAGAACTTTTATAATCACGTTTAGATTCCTTTGAATTGTCTGTTTTATAGAGTATGCTGAAAGGAGTATCCTTTTATGTTGAACTTTGGCCCCATCTTTAAGTATTTACTTAGGATACATCCCTACAACTGCTTTATATAGGAATCATAAGGCCTAGGAAATCTGTTTTCAATTTCCCTTTAGAAGTTTAATTTATTCAGCACTGTATGAAAGTTCTCAATGGCCAAGCGCGGTGGCTTACTCCTGTAATCCCAGCATGAGGTCAGGAGTTCGAGACCAGCCTGGCCAATATGATGAAACCCCATCTCTACTAAAAATACAAAAGTTAGCCGGGCATGGTGGCATGTGCCTGTAGTCTTAAATACTTGGGAGGCTGAGACAGGAGAATCACTTGAATCTGGGAGGTGGAGGTTGCAGTGAGCAGAGATTGTGCCACTGCACTCCAGCCTGGGCAACGGAGTAATACGCCATCTCAAAAAAAAAAAAGAAAATTCTCAATATCTCACACTCCAGCCAACCTGGGGAATTATGAATCATTTTAGCTCTACCAATTTGATACATGATAAGAGAATCTCACTGTTTTAATTTGCATGTATTTGTTATTAATGATCTTTAACATTTTTCATAAGATTGATAGTTTAAAAAATCATTTGTATTAATTGCCTGTTCATTGCCTTTTCCTTTTCAAAATATGTAGGTATCCATCTTTTCCCTGTCGATCTGTAGAATCCTTCCACTCATGTGACACTTTGCCTGACACATTTTTCCCCAGTTTGTGACTTGTCCTTTAGTTCTGAGAATCTTGTTATTGAGGTTCAGAAATACTCATTTTAGCTCACCAAATCTGTTTTGTTTACCTTTATAATTTCTATTTTTCATTTTATTTTTCCAAAGCCTTCCTGGACCCAAGATATTTGTTCATATTTTCTCAAAGTTTTCTTATTGTTTCATTTGCATTTAATTTTTAAAACAATTTCTAATTAATTTTAGTGTATAGTAAAAGACAATACTCTCTAGCATATTTTGCATCACAGTGCACATAGAAAAATACACGTTTTCATGGCACTCTGGGGTAAACAAATGAGGCTGTTCACAGCCAGGGTTTATCAGCCACCTGGGCAACTAAGATGATCACATCCTAGCTCATCTGTAACCAAGTCTCAGCAAGCCATTGTGCTGTGGCACTTCTGGTATGAGGCAAGTGAAGACATGACCTTTTAAAATATAAGTAACCAACCATCTAAGTTATTGAACAATTTGATTCCTTCCCCCACTTATTTGAAATGTCATTTTATTCATGTAATTAAAACTTCTCTATGTGGGTATTTTCCTAGTATTTCTACCCTGTTTCATTGATCTGAATGTCCATCCTGACACTAATACCACACTGTTTCATGTTTTATAGATTTTTAATATGTTCTAATCTTTGATAATGCAAGTTCCATATTACTTTTTTCAAAAATTTTAATTCCTACCAGTTTATTTCTTTAGATAAATTTTAGAAAATTTCTCAAAAATTCAAATGTTTGAAGATTTGAGATTGCATTAAACATAAACATAATTTTAACATCAACAGAATATTGACATCAACAGAATATTTTTGTTTTCCCACTTGGAATGTACTTATTCAAATCATCCATGTGCCTTTCAATGAAGTTTAGTAGTTTTCTCCATATAGGTAAATACTTCTTTTCAGGTAATTCCTAGATATTTGTCATATTTGTTGCTATTTTTAATGCTATATTTTTCCTATTATATTTTCTATATGATTATTATTTACAATTTTCTATATGATTATTATTGGCTTAAAAACTATAAATACTTTATTTCCAGACAGCTATCAGACCATAAAATTTGTTTGTCATATTCTGTCTGTAAAGACACTAACTATGGAGGAAAATATTGCTCTGTTACTGTCTTGGAATATGCAGTATAAACAGAAAGAATAATTCCTAATTATTTGAGAGGCTCCTTATTTTTAAAAAATATATTTGTATAAGGGAATACTTTTGAAAGAATCACAGAATGTTCTCTGAACTTTCTCAATTTGATTTTAGCTGTCACGTCTAAAAAGTTTACTAAGATGCATTCTTTGAAAACAAAGATATACAGGCTGAAATATTCAGAGTACTTTCTAATTTACAGGCATTTTGGTTTTTAATAAATCTCTCTGTCAAATTTCCCCTAGTTATTTCCACATTCAATCGTAATTTTACCAATGATGTTTGCTATGGCAATGAAGAGATAGGATTAGAGTCAAATGAATGGCTCTCGTAAGCAAATCTTTTCCTACAGTAGTACCAAAGTTTAAGAAAATGAAAGACTTTAATGAAACATTTTAAAGCATAAAACCAAATCCTCAAATTAGAACACAAATGAGAAGAAATATTATTTTTTTCTCCCAAAAGTGTGCTTAAAGAGAGAGGCAGGGATGAGAAGGTTGTGAAATGCTTTCACCATCTTGCAGAGCACTGAATACTTTCCACGGCTGCAGACAGTATGTTTTGGAGAAGGGGGGATAAATCAGCAGATCTCTGATTTTTTCAGGGACTAAACAGATGTTTAAACCCGTAACACTCAGCTATTTCAGATGCATGACAACTGCTCTTCGGCTTTATTGAATTGCTGGTTAATACACAGGAACTAAATTAGGTCTATAATTTCAGATGCCCCTTTTTAATGACTCATTTTTCTGTCAATAAAATTGACAACAGAGACCAGCACAGTTGCTTTGTCCAACTCTGATCTGCCCTGCTGAGTCATGTGACACAGTCGAGTGTTGCCAGATAGAGGCTGTCACTCTCCCCTGGAGTTTTCATGGAAATAAGGTTAGAGAAATGTGGCCTGTGCAAGCCCAGGGAGGTTTTCAACAGACATGAGGGATGGCATCAATCATTCCAGAAGCTCTCCCATAGGGCATTTTCATTGATAGTGCAGACTTTATTTGTGTATTCAAAGACAAAGTAAGTCCCTGTTTCTGGTAAAAGTCGTCTCCTTTGTCATGAGGCTTCCTGTGCTGACCTCAGAGCCTCCTAAATGATTTAGATAACTTATCTCACCCCCAATCCTGTGAAGAGAAGAATTTCTAAGATGAAATAGGGAAGTTAGGTTTGACCGCAAATTTAAGTTACGGAAAGAATTTGCAAAATGCAGCATGTGTTCATCACAAGGGAAAATTTTTAATAATCTTTTTAGAATTGTTTTCAAGGGAAAAAAATGAATAAGCCTCACCTTTATTCTTTATTCATTTTCCCTCATTGGTGTCAATCTAGTCATTTATTGGCATATGTGCCCAAACTCTACTCATGAATATTTGGACATTGAATGATATTAACAAGAACAGATACATAAGCTTGCCAAAGGAATGATGTAAGTGATATGCTGAATAAAAGCCACGTTGGTGATAATCCACTTCACACACACACACTCACGCGTGCACACACACACACATGCACTCCTCCACTTTTAGATGAGAAAAATGAGAAGGCTCAAAGGAAACTATAGGAGGTCAAGTGTTAATGTGTCAACTGTCACTAAGAGAAATTATTAATATATTTTAAAGCACTGTTTATAATTTTTAATTAATTTAATTACTCATTAAATTTAAAATAAAATGAGATACTTTTGAAAACTGATTCTGGCTATTCAATGAAACAAATATCAGTGACCCTTAAATATGATAAAATGTTCATTCTCATTCAAAGTAAAAGAGAGAAAAAGTAAAACATTGAGATAACATTACACACGGATAAAACTGGCAATGACTTTTTTTAAAAAGTTAACATGTTTATTGATCAGGGTTTGGAAAAACTGTCACTCCTATCCACTGTTGCTGGAATATAAGCTGGCAGAAGGTCAACAGAGAGCAGTTGGCCATATCCATCAAAATTACAGATGCACCCTACCATTAACCCACCAAGTTTCATTTTTAGGAATTGATTCTATTGATGTACTCATACTCATGCAAAATGTATTTGAGCAAAGATATTAATTGAAGCACTTCCGGTAATACAAAAAAGCCCTAATGTGTACCAGCAGAAGGCTCTTAAATCTATATCTTTAACTTATAAATATGTACAATAAAATACTCAGCATTTAAGAATGGTAAGGCAGATAAATATGTGGAAGTTCATATGGTACAAGTTTAATTATAAAACCATGTTCAGAATAATGTGCAAAATATAATTCTATTTGCACGTGTATGTTTATCAGTGCATAGAATAACCCTAAAGGGATCCATAAGAAACCAACAAAAGTGGCTAATATAGGGATAAAAATAGGAAAACTTGTTAATTTATAACATGTGCAGATGTTATCCAGACCAAAAAAAGATAATTAAATAATTCAAGAAAGAAAAAAATCTAGAAAAAGAATGAAAAAACATAAAACAATTTCCTGTGTACAGTCAATTCAACACCATGAGTGTTACCATATAAAAGGCAGTAGTAGGCCTTTATTAGTAATTATTTTCTCCATCTTTATAGGATTTTAGAGTTTGAAAGCATTTTCCCCAAATCGATGCCAAAACTTGGACCCATGTTGACTCCTTGTTAGCTATGGGAAAGTCATTGTATCTTTTTAAACTTTTATATCTTTCTCTTTGTACAGTGACCTAAGACTTCTATCTTCTTTACAAATCAAATGTAATGCTGAAAGATAAACCACAGAATTGCACTTCTTTTTTTTTTTTTTAGCAAACATGTTTCATAATCCTAAAAATTGTTTCTTTATTTGGGAGGCTTAGAAACAGAGTAGAATATCTTAATGTCAATCATCTTAATTCAAAGAACTAATTTTGTAAATCATTTCTTTCTCTTGTATTTTCTCTGATTTAAGTCAATATACAATACTTTAGCTACTTCTCTTCTTATTTGAGTTTTTGTTGACAAGCTGCACAAACAGCATTTATTTAGTTGTTAATGCAGTGAGTTATTTAACTTTGACCTTTACTGATCAAATCCATGTAACTACTGGGTGTGCAGCAGCCACTCCCTGGGTTACCCTGGGCACACTGTCCTCTTATGGTACCAATGTATTTTGCTTTCAGATTCCCACAAAACCAGGTTCTTACTCACACTGTATTAGTTTTGCTGAGGCTAAGAGCTGCTGTCAGCTCTGATTAGGTTCTATTTCTCACTACAAGCATATTGTGGAATGTGCTTCCATAATAAAATTTAGTCTGAAATAGACTGTTGCTAAAGGTCAAACTATCACAGCCTTTGGCTTTCCTCTAGATTCTAAATTAATGTTCCAGTTCATGAATCTTCTCTTCTATATTTGTTGGCAGGGTGGAATAACCTTAGTGGAAAAAAGTTCTGATAATCCACCAATCTGGCTCCATTGTCTTTTGGTGGTGTTACTTGGAATAGGTTAGATTCTGGGAATCTGAAATGCTTGCTACTCTAAAATTAAGTAATCAAGGTTACTGTATCTCCTTGTCAGCGCCTCCTCTGAGACTTGTCTCTTTATTGGATATGTGTTTTCCTTCCCCTTAGTACGCTTCCATAACACTAGTACCACAAGGGAATGGGGAAGCTCTTTACAGCATTGATTTACAAGAGATAATCAAGACCCCATTGAGTTCCCAAAGATTTTAGAATTGACTCTCAATTAATAGGCCTTTATTAAGTACCTATTCTTTAGCCTCAAAGCGTATGTAATGTAGTTGAGGAGATGAGAAATACACATGTGCATAGATACTAGAAAGTAATAAAGAGTGATGCTAAACAAATGATACATGAATTAAAATGTCATGCGAGAGCATAATCAGATAGCATTCACCTGCCCCTGAGATAAGGATGAAAGACTTCTTGGACAGTTTCAATTGTGTTTTAAGGGTAGATAGGATTGGGGCAATTAAAGTGAGGGAAGAAACACTACCAATGGTGGAAAAGGCATACACCAGAGAATAAAAGCAGTAGCAAAATACAAAGATGGGATTGGGGTGCAGTGAGTACATACATTGGCTGGAATGGAGGTGTTTGGGATATGCAGGTCATAGGGCTGCCATACTTAGAGACCTCTGCGTGCTGAAACTATCTCGCCCACAGCCTCTGCTAAAGAATCCCCAGCCCAGCCTTTTTTTGGTGGGGGTGGGGAGTGGGGTGTGGACAGGGAGATAAAGGATCCAAAAGGAACCCAAACTAATTATGACTAAGGTTATGCTGTCCAGGCATGACAGTCTCCGCTCAGAAAAGGTGAGAGCACTTAGACAAATTCTTTATACCAACTACCTTTGAATTTGAGGACTGGTCATGTGGCAGGCCAGGTCTCACTAATACAGGCCTCCATAACAACTCTCTCAGCACTGACAGAGGGGGTAAGTCAAATATTAAAAGTGGAAAGAGCCAGTACCCTTCTACAAAGGCTGGAATGTAACAAAAGTCCACCAAGAGTTTTGCCTAGGCCTTTCCTGGGCATGACAAGATAACGAAGGAATTCTTAAAAGGACCGATTTAGGACAAACAAGTTTATTGGGGCTCTGAAGAAACTTCCCAAACCTCCATGATTTAGCCCAAGACAAGATAAGGGTAATCATCTCAGCACTCAGACCCACTTAGATTAAGTAAACTGACTGAGACTCCAGAGGAAGGTCTTCAGGACTCAGATTTTAGTTACAGGTTAGAAGAAGTTAGTCACTTATGTCTATAGATGAGTGCACAATTACACGTAGACATAAAGCTTAGAAGGTATATAAGGCTCTGGAAAACTCTGTAATTTTGTGTTGGTCTTGTGATATTTTCCAGGTCTTCTCCCTGTACCCGGTTATAGAAATAAACTCCCTTCTTCCCCGGTTCATCTGCATCTTGTTATCTTGTTATTGGGCTACGAAAATAAGCAGCCCGGCCCTCGGTTTAGTCTGGGAACAGCCATGTGACAGCAAAGGGAAGCAGAGACAACAAGACAGAAGGCCAAACAGGACATGGCCCCTTACCCAGCCCCATTACACCTTGAGTCTTTCTTACTTGCATCCACAAGAAGTCAGGGGTCCCAGGGGTTCACATATGAGATGGGGAGGTTAAAGGTTTGGGGACACAGCCCTTGACATCCTTTCTTTCCAAAGATTCCATATAAGCACAGTGAGTTCTGCACAATACACAGATTGTTCTTCCAGCCCTGGTCCTTACAAACTTATGTAACAGTCATTTTCATGATAAATATATGATCTGATGGCAAAAGAGTTCTGTTCAAATATCCTGCTCATTTGAGTATTAAAAAAAAAAAAAAGAGGACTAGAATTGTTTTTTCTTTCTAAGACACTGAGCAGCAGAGAGGGTAAACTATGGTTAGGTAAACTTTGTGTGGATAGTGGGAGCCCCATGGAAAGACAGCAGTTCCAGGCAGGTACAGCAACCCTGTTCTCCTTCTTCACATAAAATGCATTTGACTGTGCCACACAGCACATTTGGGTTGAGGAGGAACATTGCAGGGAATGCAATCTTTTCTTTGTAAGAAAAGGACAAGAGCTAGCAATGCAGGGATTACATCAACGATAAATTTTTGGATTCACTTGTTATTCGAAATTCTCTAAAATAAAACAACAACAAAGAAACAACAACAGCAATACCTAAAATACATGCCTCAGCAAGCTGACAAGCACCGCCACCACTGTGGCACCAACTCCCTTCCAACCTACAAAGACAGGCCACAAACAGGCACCCAGAGTCCCGGCAGCTCGGAGATGGAGAGATGATGTTTCCACAACAAGTCTGGAAAGAAGGAGAAAAACTGGAGAGTAGACATCAGTGATCAGCTGTTTTCCAAAGGTGACTGAGAGTGACAAGCGCTTAAAAGAACACTAGTTTTTAATGCTAATCTGATTTCCAGTCTCACCTAACACCCTTCAGACTATAATAGAACCATCTTTCCAAGTTAGTGTTTCCTGTCTCACATTCTTTCCCCAGTGGGAATCTTCTCTGATTTTAGATCATTTTGGCCTTCTTTGATTCCCACATGGTGAACACCTAGCAAAGCCTTCCTTCTCAGGCACAGGACCCAGCAGGGTGCTCCCAAAACAGCCATTGTCTTTGTCTTAACATCACAACCAAAGCAAGGTCTTTATTTCCCTGAATCTGCTCTGTTTTAAAAGCCTCCTTCCTCTTCTGGTTTCAGTTGCTCACAATCTATTCAAAACACTGGAAAGCATCACTTTGTCATGATATTTCCTTTCTTAGGATCCTACAGTTACTCTTTATTGCTTCCTAAATCCAACTAAAATCTAAGACCATGGGCTTTATTGCTTTCCAGCTACTGGATTTCCTATCCTGCCACGTTTGTTTGGACCCAACTGCCATATCTCCTATTAATTTACCATTCTGATGCAATCAGGAAGTTTTGTTATCCTTTCTGTCTTATCACACATACTGCATTTTCCATCTGAACACATGTGCCCTGATCCTTGCCTGTAATCTTCAGCATGATGGCTTTCACTCAAGATTTACCTACAATGAGCTTTTCCAAACAGTAAATCATTTTTCTTCCTTCTCAATCCCTTAGAACTCCACAGTTATAAACATAGAGGATGAGGAGGAGGAGAATGATAACTTGGAAGAATACAATAATAAGAACAGCTTACATTTGGGCAAAGTTTACAGTTTGTATGGCAATTTTACATGCACATGCACACACACACACACACACACACACTACATTATTTTTATCATTTACGTAGAAGAAACTATGTCCTAAACTCTTTTCTTCCCCACATCTTTCTATATGCCACATAATGCTTTGTACACATGGAATGAAAGATTGATAAACTCAGTTTTTGATACATGATTTTGGAAAATAATTTCCCAATGAATGCTTCTGTTTTCTTGCCTTACAAGTTGTGAAGATAACTAATTTACTACTCACTGACCTCTACCGGGAGAGCTTTGAGGATTAATGATAAAATTATAAAAAATCTCATTTTACAAGGTCACAAAGAGAAGAAGTGGAATTTAGGAGAATCATGGTCCCCAGAGGCAGCCAAAGGGAAGCACATTCCTTCATCTCTTCTCTATTTCCATTTCACCTTTAAAGATGTGAAGTAGGCACAGCAAGAGAAAAAATATCCCAGAACCCTGGAGTGTTTATGCTAAAAATCAAGATAGGCACTGGCCACCAGTGAAACTGACCAGCTGCTTTGGCAGAAATATATTTCCATGGTATATTATCAGCTGCGTGCACAATTCAGACCCCTGGGGCAACTTCCAAATAAATGCTCATCATTTCCACAGGCATTAAGACCTATTACCTTGGGGGCAAGTGTTCTAAGAAAAGAAAATCATGGTTTTTCATTACTAAATCTGCACTCTGAAATAAATGTCTGTTCTATGACCATATTTATTAAGAAATTAATATTCTGGGCATTGTTTTCGCCAAGCTACTAATTTCTTCCTCTTAATTCTACAAAATATCTAATATGTCACACTATGGGATGCCCCTTGGAGAACAGGACAACCTCGCAGAGCTGCCAATTATTGCCTTTCCTGGCATTTCTACAACACTCTGCCCTTTTGGTCCTTTCTCTTTTTTTCAGAGTCTACTTTTTTTGAGGGCAATGTAACTATACCCAAGGTATATTTAAATAACCATTAATGAGTGCTTATCATGATAGAGGAAAAGTGAAAAAGTCTAGCACAGGAAAAAGGAAGGAAGAGGAAGAGGTAATCAACGTGCAACTAGCACAGACTAGCATAACCTGATGTGATGCTAGGTATTTTACTTATAAGTTGAAATAATAATGCAATAAAAATTTACATACTCTTCACCTATATTCACTGATTATTACTATGCTGCTTCTTGGCTTTCTCTCTAAATAGAAATAGATAGTACATTTGAAAGTTGTAAACATCATGATATATCACCTATAAATACTTCAGTATCTATCTCTTAGAAACAAGGATGCTCTTCCGCAAAAATCTATGTACATCATCAGTCTCATTATTGATGTTAAGTTTAATTACTCAGATAAGGTAGTATCTGCCTAATTTCTCAATTGGAAGAGCGTATTTTCTCTTATAATTCGAAAGTAATATGAGGAGTTTTACTTTGAGATTATTCCTTTTTTCAACAATATTTTACCTATTTTGACATCCATTGGTGACCCTGAATCAATTATTACATTGGCAGTTACTGATAAGGAAACTTAGGCTCCAATTTGTACCTTCCCCATATTAATTAGCTAGAGCATGGTCTAGTCTGGCTTCAAACCTGGTCAGAGTCTCAGACTGATCATCAGCTGCCATTTGGGGTCATATTGAGACAGTCAGGTGGGAAGGGCTCCCTGGCAGAGCCTCCAACTGACCTGTGCACTGGGAGGGGTGCACACTGGGGTGGAGCCACAGAAGTTCCTGCCTATTGCAGTGGGGAGGAGCCTGGGCCCTCCTCTTCCTGGGTGGAACTTGGAATTCAAGCTGCAAGGCAGGAAGTCTATACTAGCAGGATTCTCACTCTGTGGAGAGTCCTTATTTTCCCCTTTTTCTCCTTTTTGTCAAAAAAATTCCATTATTCTCACCCTTCAAATTGTCTGCAAGCCTAATTTTTTGTGGCTGTGAGCAAGGACCTCATCTTTAGCTGAACTAAGGAGAGAGGAGGGACGATACTGCCATGTTAAGCCCACGGTAAGATGGGCCCTCATTCCTATAACAAACCCAGAGAGCATCCATTGCTTTTCTTAAGATTTCTGTAACGTCTCCTGGATTACATTTCATAGATCCTCATGGCTCCTCATGGCTCCACCTTCCTGGCTCTGATGAATGAGTGTTGCCTGTTCTGCACTAACCCAGATGCTTAGCTCAGGGTTTTTCTTTGATTTCTCTATACATAAAAGAGCCTCTATGTGGGCAGCAGACTTCACTGAAGGCTTGTAGAGATGTTAAAGGACAGAAAAGCCTTATGGCTCCTCTTCACCAAAAATTTAGAATTGAGTATTAGCCATTTTTTGTCATTAAAAGTCATTTGTCTTGCCCCATGTTCCAGCCTCACTCATCCCAGCTCCTCCGTATTCATGCTCTTATGAACAAAAAGATTAATTTCCTCGCATATTTTTATAGAAATAAATTCAACACTCCCCAGCCCTCACACGTAACTCAGCTGTACCTTCCTATGTGTCTTTCATACTCAGCCAAAGTTCTAAAATTATACATGGTAAAGGTTTGGTTAGGCCTTTAGTTTCCAATTCCTTCCAAGCCTTCTGAGGAGGACTAGGGAGGAAATTCTTATTACATAACATCTTAGAGCAGGCCCAGAAAAACCAATGAGTTAGCCTAAAGCCCTACAATAAGTTCAGAGCTAGGCTTCTCTGCCTTTGAGTTTTCATGGAGGTAAAACGTTAACTGGAATTGCTCATCAGGGGTGGTGAGGGGCTGACAGTCTCAGTAAGGATGATGGAAGTGCTGGATTTCAGATTTACAGTCATTAGTTTAGGACTATATATGGAGTTATTCCTTTTTATAGAAAAATGACCTTTGCATGTCTAAAGAGAATAAGAGAAAGGGCAACTTTTCATAGAGATATTTAAGAGTAAATAGAGATATTTCGGAAGCAGTATCAAACTAAATGAATTATTTTCTACCGTTGAAAGAATCAATACAGGTTCTTGTAAGAAGAGAGGGATAACAAACACTCCCAAATCAGACCAAAACCTGATTTAACATAAGAGAAAATAGAGTCATTAAAAAAAAGAAGAATTTGTAATAGCTGCCTTGATATTATAAATATTTTTAGAATGGTTTATAAGATTAGTTATTTTTTGAGCAGATTTTTTTCTTTATCACAAAGACTATAATTCAGAAAAAAATGGCAGAACTTTGGGCAACATCTATGCATGTTTTAAAATTTGTATGTTCATCTAAGGAAATGTTTGTGGGTGTTAAATATTAGATATATTTTATGCAAGTGATATTGCCAAAATGTTCCCCAAACAGGAGCTGTTCTCCCAACAACCAACTTTCCCAAAGCAGCCACTTACTTCAGCTTTCTCTTTTATACTGTCCAGTCCTTGGACATCAGACCATGGGACATCTAGTTCATTTCACACACAATCTTTTACTGCTTTGAAATTGAGAACAACAATGCCAATCTCTGTATTCTGTTTCAAAATGTAAGAAAGCGTGGAAGATTTTCCAATAGGCTGCTGTTGTAGGACTTTCTCCTTTGTTCAGCTAAAAATGGGGTCCTTGTCACCCTACTCTATCCCCTTGTCACCTAAGAGCAAGCTCCAGAAAAGGAACAAGGTCCCTGGTTTTGTCTGCACAAACCTGAAAGATGCTACCCCAAGATGTTCTCATCGTTGCTACCTGCAGCCTGTTCATACCTCCTGCCCACCTCTCCTCCCTGCTAATTCTCGTATGTCTATTTTCTCCAACACTGACTGCTTTCTGGCTGTGAAAGAGCTCCCTGCCCTGTGAACAGGCTGGTGCCAGGGTTAATAAAAGTTTCTCTACTGCTGAGCCGCTCTGTTGACACTGTCTCAAGAGAAACAACTACAGCAATGACTGTTCCTCAGAGGAAAAGAAGAGCCAAGGAGAAACAAATGAAATGTAAGGTGCTGCTCTTGTGAGGATCTTCTGTTTTCTGCCAGGATCAAAATGAACGATCTCTCCCCTCCATGCCCCTCTTCTTCTCTTCATTGTGAGAATCTCTTGTGGGCAGACATATTCCATTTTTGCCTACCTCTATTTTTCAGAAATTATGTGGACAATAAGGAAATGGCAGAAAAAAGAGTGGTGACAAAGTCCCAGTTGAGTCAGAGGGATGACTGAAAAATTGGAAGAAAGACATAGAGAAATGTTGGTGGTTTTTCAAGAGGAATTTCAGAAAAAGAATAGGCAGATGTAGCACAAAGCTGGAGAGATACTGGTTTGCTGTTAGTAACAAAATTCAAATCGTTCTAGGAAACCTTCGCCAAGCTATTTTTTGTTCTTATAAAGGTTATATTTTCTTTACTTTCTTTGTAAAAGTAGAAACTAAAAGAAATTTGGAATTTTTTCCAAAAAATCTCAAAGGAATGCATTAGCCTGATGAAAAGATTCACCTTCTTTTAATACATTTAATTATCAAACTGTGATTCCTATGAAATAATGAATAATTGTTTACAACTTTATAATGCTTGTTATGAATGAGGCATTATTTAAGTATTTCACCTGGATCACCTCTGTTTTATAGAAAAGGAAACTAAAACTTAAAGAGACAAAACAATTTGCCCAAATTTCCAAATTTATATAATAATTAGTGGAACCATGCAAATCTGCACAGCCTACAGGAAAATGCCAAAAGAAATATTTAGGTCCAAAAGGGATCAAGAGTTACACAATCTTAACGTTCTATCTAGGGCTCAATGAGATCCTCCAAAATTATTTTCTAGTTAATTTCATCAGTACTACTTTTAGGGGGACTGTTACCAGAAAGGAGTCTTGATCTGGACCCAAAGAGAGGGTTCTTGAGTCTCATGTAAGAAAGAATTCAGGGTGAGTTCATAGAGTAAAGTGAAAGCAAGTTTATTAAGAAAGTAAAGGAATAAAAGAATGGCTACACTAGGCCGAGCAGCCCCAAGGGCTGCTGGTTACCTATTTTTATGGTTATTTCTTGATTATATGCTAAACATGGGGCAGATTATTCATAAGTTTTCCAGGAAAGGGGTGGACAATCCCCAGAATTGAGGGTTCCTCCTCTTTTTAGACCATCTAGGGTAACTTCCTGATGTTGCCATGGCATTTGTAAACTGTCATGGCACTGGTAGGAGTGTCTTCTCACATGCAAATACATTACAATTAGCATATAATGAGCAGTGAGGACGACCAGAGGTCAGTTTCACTTTCATTGCCATTTTGGTTTTAGTGGATTTTGGCCAGTTTCTTTACCACAAACTGTTTTATCAGGAAGGTCTTTGACCTGTATTTTGTGCTGACCTCATATCTCATTCTGTGACTTAGAATGCCTAACTTCCTAGGAATGCAGCCCCGCAGGTCTCAGCCTTATTTTACCCAGCCCCTATTCAAAATGGAGTTACTCTGGTTCGAACGCCTCTGACAGAACCAAGTAATAATGTCAAAATGATTGCCAAAGAAATGGGTAGTGGAGTTTTCCTGGACCTAGGACATTGAGAAGCTAGCCAGCAATTCTCCCTGGCAGTGAATATATTTGACCAAAAGAAATTCACAAAGGTCAAGGAAAGAATGACCAAAAGTTGTTTGCCTGGGAGAGAGAGCATTGTAAACCTGCCTGATTGCGCAAATGCTCACTTTGAGAAGGTCCCATTATAACTGCTGCAGAAAGAGAACACAGAACTCTAAGAAAAGCAAAGCTACCTCCTTCCCCCTAGAGAGAAGGACCTGAGGTACTCCTTGGTGCTATTGCAGGTAGCAAAGAGTCTGGCATTATAATTGCAATATTAAAGTGGAAATGCATATGGGTTCTTAATTGCTTGGAAATCTCTGCTTCATTTAAGCCTTGCAGAGTAAGTGATTTGCAGGGTAAATGACAACACTTTCCAATCAAACTGGCAAATATTTTATCTTTCCGTGGCTTACAGTCAACAGAAAGTTGTCATTGTGTCTTCGATATTTCAGCTGCATCAGTGTTCAGAAATGGGACCTAGGAGAATCAAGGCCATTCACCTTGTGCATTAATTCCTCTGCCTGCCCAATAGCAGAAATAACACTGCACTCTCTAGTGCCTACTGCATAAATTAGCTAATGTCTATAAAGAATAATGAAGAATAAAATGGTGCATATAAAATTGTCATGAAGAATGAACACACTAGCCATACGGTACTTCCTTACTCCAAACATATGTAGTAAAGCTTATGACTATGAAACCTGTGACATTTTACTACACGATGGTTCAATTTAAAAGGTAGCCCTTTTGGAAAATGGTCTACTAGGCTTAAATAGGATTTTAAGATAATTTTAATATTTTAAACTCTGAACTATTTATTTAGGCTTCCTTTTTACATAGTCACTCACGGCCTGCCAGGGTCATTCTGAGTATTGTACAAAAGGGTTTCAAACAAAATCAGACTTTTTTTTTCAATCCAGCTAGTAATGGCCCTTTCTTCTTGAATCAGATTTCAAAAAAATGGGAATATTAAAAAATAAACTTTAAAATCTGATTTATGGAGCTCTAACCACTCATCAGACCTCTTAAGTCTTTCCGCAGCTGCCATTTACCCCAGCCACCAGTGTGGCCCACCTGGTATGCTTCTCTCAGCTCAGCCTCCCAGTCAGCTGGCCCCCACTTCACCACCCTAACACACCCCAATGCAAATATCTGTATCCATGATGAATCATTTAAATTTTGCTTTCTGATTTATGTGACCCATCAACTAATCTATGTGACTGGATTCTAGAGTTCCTACACCTAGGTCACATCATCACATTTTTACCATGGGCCTCCTAACAGCATTATGTCTGTGGACATAACAGATTTTAGGCACTGTAACTATCTCCCGGTCTCTCCAGACTGTGGCTCCCTCAGCTCTCATCACCCCAGAGCCTACTTTATGTTCTTCTCCAAACCCTCCCTTTGGGCTTCTTCAGTCCTTTATTTATTGTGGAAACTGTAACTCTGCCGTGATGGTCCCTTGGCACTGTCACTGGATGAGCTTCTTCACATTGAGGCTGCTAGTTGGGAATTTTATCATTCTGAGAGACAGTCACAAAGGAGAAAGTGAGTGAGAAAGAGAAGCTCCAGTGACTCACTTCTGAACAAAATCCTGAAATAAGCAAGCTTTCCAAATGTGCATAAAGTTTCTGCTGCATCTGTATGACCAGCACGCAACAGTGAGTTGTATGTTCTGCTTATCTCCGGTACAATGCAGCATATTAAAATTGCCTCTAGAGATTCCTTCCCCCATCCAATAATATTCACAATGCCAGTGCAGTGTGGCAGGGCAGGAGTCCTTGTGGAGGAGGACATAGAAGGTCTATGGAGAACAAACTGGAGGATCTACCCCTTGGACACCACTGCTGGGCATTTGCCAATGCAGGGCTAAATTGGGGGCAATGGAGGGGAGGGGGAAGAAAACAAAGCTTGACTATTACTTACATTTCATTCATGGAGGAGCAAAAAACTTTCCCAAAGAAAATCTCTAGATGGAAAGAATAATCTGGGAAAGATGCTTCTTCCTCCTTAATGGTAAATGACTCTTCTTAAAGAAGAAATTCTTAACCTCAACTCCATGGGACCTCTGAGAGTTCACGGACAGCGTCCAAGGGGGATAATTCTGCAATTGGAAGCAGAATCACATCGAATGTGTATGTGTGGGTGTATATGTGCATGTGAATACACATATCTGTATTAGATGAAGAGAATATTTCAGAAATAAGATTCTTAAATTTTATCAGAGTCTCAAAGCATAGTTTATAACCTCAATACATCTATAAACTTGAATAAAAATTATAATCTTAAAGAGGCCCAAGAGAGACATTCTGAATTACTATATGGAGGTAGTTTACTTGGGTATTGTCTTACAGAGCTATGGTAAATGACGGCCAGGGTAAATGAAAGAGACCGTTTATTTTTTCTTACTTGCTATTATTTATGCACCCCTTTCTTATCCACAAACCCAGTGAAAGTGGGGTACCACATGGAAAGCAAGATGCTGGGATCCCAGGGAGTCATGTCAACCTTTGAGCCTCTTTCTTCAACTCTACAAAAGGATTAAGCCTGATGATACTTCAGGTGACCTTTCAACTCTAAACGTCTGTGGCAGGGTCTTTTTCCATACCATGACATAAATGTCTGTCCTCAAATATACATTCAATACCAAAAATTTTTTAAAAAACAAAAAACAAAAGAAAAAAACAACAACCAATTTTTTGCATTCTTCTGAAACTTCTTAAAAAATTAAGACCTTTGATGTCAAAAAACACTTTAGCATAACTACAGAATTTTGGCACTAATTGCTTATGATTTAGAGACAGTCCTTGAAGAGAGACTTGAAGTTTTTAGAATTGCCTATTTCTTGATAACTAAATGCTAGCAGTAATTCTTAAACTTTAGTCTGCACCAGAGTCACCAGGAGGGCTTGTTAAAATACAGGTTACTGGGCCCCACCCGCCAGATTTTCTGGCTCGGTGGGCTGATGTAGAGCCTAAGAACTTGCAGCTCTACGAAGTTCCCCAGCGATGCTGATGTTCCTAGGTCACACTGTACACTGCACTTCGTCTACATTAGAGGGTCGTCTGGGCTCAGGAATAACCTATTTGACTGTCACAGAAAAGGCTTAGATCTATTTGTTTATTTCTGAAAGTAGATAAATGGCATTTAGAGATTCATGAAAACCTCGCTTCCTACATGTAGATATAGACTCATTCCCTGCTAACTCATCTATTCCATTGACTTATTCCACCAGCAGCTCTAAGCTCTTCCATTTCCCCAAAGAGCAGAAAGGGGCCATGTAAAAAAAAAAAAAAAGAAAAAAAAAATTGTTCCCACAGAGCTCTAGGTCTTGACCAGACAAAAACAGAAGGCCAGCCTTCCGTGTCATGGCTTAGGAGGCATGAAATGAATGCCGCCTAGGGAATACCAAGTGACAGAACAGCACATGCTTGGTGTCATAAATTTGCCACCTACTCATTACAACTCATTCAAAATAAATTGGGATTTTTGGGGGTTGTTGCCCTGGGCGTGAACCTAATATTTTCACAGTCTGTGTTATTTAGTTCCACATGAGATGCTACCGCTTCTGAGGAGTCATGAGTGCTAGCAGATGGCACACTGAGTGTGGTGGACTGCAGACCCGGATGGAGCTCAGGTCCTTGCTATATGGCTTTTCTGAGTTTGCATTTCCTTGTTGGTTAAGTAAGAACTACTTTGACTGACATGAGTCCTTGAGGAAAATTTTCAATTTCCTTTCCTTCCAATTCCCTACAGCTTGATCTTCATTCACCATGGGCCCTATGACCCCTTTCAAGGGTCCCATACAGATCAGAACAGCTTGGACAATACTTAAGCATAAATTCATCAACTTTCAGAGATTATATAAATTCTACTTTCTTTCCTATTCTAAAATGAAAATCATGTTTATATTCTTCAACACACTGCTGAAAGTCTTAATAAAACACCTTCTAAATTTTCAGTCAAAATGTCTGGCTCTTTGACCTATCCAATTATCCAGTATTTGTTGTGCCTGCTATCTTTAAGGCATTATGCTAGACCACATAGGGCAGGGGTTCTCTGACCAGTAGCATCAGCAATACCTGGAAACTGCTGGAAATGTACATTCTTGGGACTCGGCCCAGAACTACCAAATGAGAAACTCTGGAGTTGTCTTAAGTTGCAGCTGTACGAGTATGACAGAGCCTGGGAGTTCCCTGGAGGGACAGGGTATGTGGGGTTGCACTATTAGAAGAGGATTCATGGAGGGAATGTGTTAGATCAAGGATGAAAAGGTCTTAGCATACAGAGAGATGAGGAAAGGTGAACAAATTTCAGGAACAGCCTGAGACAAGCTTTGGCAGGGAAGGTAAGTGTTAATTCAGAGAAGCGCTGGGTGATGAACCAGGAGAGTCAGAAAGGTGCTCCATCATGGAGAATTTAGAACACTGCTAGAAATCTACTCCCAAGAAGTGTGAAGCCATTGTAAGTTTTTGAGGAGGAAAGTTACTCAAGCTGATCTGTGTTTTAAAAAATAACTCTAGCAGCAAGATGAGAGATTTGATATACGAGGGTTTAGAGGCAGATGATGATGTTACAGCCCCTTGTATGAGTGACTGTGAGTTCTAATTTAAGATCCCCAATATTGTTTTAAAATTGCGTCATTAATATAAGGATGGCATGTTATGATTAAATGAGAAATGTTGGCACCTGATTGCATTCTGACATACCTCTAAACCACTGGATTAAATTAACACGTTTATTGGAATTTGGGGTTTTTTTCTTATGTTACAAAACAAAATAAATTTTGATTGAATGGTATTTCTCTTCCTAAACTTTAAGCAAAAGTATGCTTTCAAGTTAGTGGTCTTATGCTTATGAGCCAGCCTAACATCCTCTTTTCTGGTAGAATGACCCAGCCTTCCTGTTTATTATCCCATCTGGCTTGTTGGTCAGCTCCTTTCACTCTTCATGAGGTGGGTCTGGTTTGGAGCTTCCCTAGTGTTTGCAGCCCACATGCATCTCCAGGCAGCCCATTCCATACACCGCAGGCAGATCGCCCAAGTCCCCGCCTCTGCTTTGCTAAATACCAACCCATCCCAACCCCTAAAAGTCATTCTTCAGGTGAGAAAGAGCTATGTGGCCTGAAGGATCTGTCATTTCAGTGGGACTTGAAGAATGAGTAGGACTCAGGAGGCAGAGGGGGTGGAACATAGGTATCTGAAAAATGTTGGCAATCACATTTGGAAGTTTTTAACCTACTTCCTGTGAGTGGAAATGCTCAGTGTTCAGCCTGTTTTTAAATCTCAGCCCAAGTACTTACTGTGTGATCTTTGGTTTCTCATGTTCTCTCAGTTCACTCATCAAAATGGGGATAATGATGTCTACTCCTTGGGAAGAGATAAGACTAAGATGGTTAGCCCAGGAACCACTCTTATCATTTCTGAATTTCTACAAGCAAACTGAAGCCCAATAGCTTAAAAAGAAGTATCAATCTTACCATTAAGTTAATTAATAATGGTGAAGATACTCATGAGTTTCTTTTATAATTCAGTGATACATATTTTATTCCATGTATTTAAAAGTAAGGGGTGTAGTTTGTTTAGTAAATGAGAAAAACTTCAACTCTAGCCATGGAGTTGGAGTGCAAGAATTCTTCTTAAATAGCACTATTAACTCACTTTAATTTCTGTGTTTCAAATAAAAGGAATATATCAAGTTACACAGAAAGTAGATTTTATGATTTATTCTTATAAAATGAATGAGAGTCATAATTTGGTTCCAACAATAAAATGTTTAAATTCCTTTCAAGTTAAAATTTCCTCTAGAGTCAGAAGACTTTAACCAACACTTCTGACTGCAGTAATAACTATTCCACTTCACACTGAAGAAGCTACAGTATCTAACTTTGAGATATACTCAGAAAGAGAAGGAAGTCACTTAAGTTCACATATCCCATGAGTGGGATCTCAAGCAAGCCTTAAAACTGAGTCTGTGTTTCCTTAGGATAAAGTTGAGGCTGACTGGACCAAACAGACCCACAAGGATCAAACAGAGGCTTCAAGGAAACTCAGAGTAGACAAAGAAAAAGAGCAGAAAATTCGGTAGGAAGTCAAAGCCTACTGAAGTGACCAACGTGGGATTGTAGAACTATTTGTTGATATGTAAGAATATGAATATTAACACTAATTAATAAGTTCCATCATAGTGTATGCACAATGGCTCACATAATTTCTGACACATGATAAAATAGGCAGATGAGAACTACAGAGAAGAGGTCACTGTGAAATTGAAAATGAGAAACATGTAATTACAAATCAATCTAATGTATAAAACCACAAATCAATCCATAATAAATTATAGCAGATGTATCAAAGTCAGCTTAAAGATCTAGAGTGATTCCCAGGCCCTCGACACTAGACAACAACCTGATCTGAACTCACACTAGACCTTCAAAAGCCTCTGTGAGAAGCAGGGATGACCTTTCATGGAATCAGAGAAAAGGGAATTCATATTTAGGACAACACTGAAAAGACAAGAATGGTGTTGGAGACCATAGAATCTGAATGGCATTAATACACTGGGTTGTTTACTATTCACCAGAATTATCAGCTGTGAGAGGTAGGAACAGAGAAGCTCTACAGCTACATTGATTGGGGTTTAGCTGGGCAAGTAAAATGAGAAGATAGGCAGGCAAGAACATTGAAAGAGAATGACTGAAGTGCTTGAGGTACCTACCACGGGTATCATGGGATCTAACCCCATTAGAAAGAAGAAGAAGGGGTTTGATGGACAGAAAGATGGAGGACTAGTGGAGGGACTGAACTTCTTGACAAGGTGGATGAATGTGATCTGTGGACCTTATAGACTGAGAAAGCTAAGAATGCAGGACACTGATCAGAGAAGGGCCTTGGTGAGGGCAGGGCCATGAGAATGAAGAGCTGAAGCAGGGAAGGGTAAAGGTTATTGGAGCCAAGAAGATCATAAATTCAAGCAGCCAGGGTGTGGCATGGGTGATCCATGTGAAGAGAAAAGTAGACCAGGATGGAGATGAGGTGTGGGGAGGAGAATAAGGCTACAGGCTTGTTGCTTCCAAAGCATGAGGAGATCTAGGAATCTGGTAAGGGAGTGAGACACGGAGAGATGGTGGTTTAGTGAGCTATCCCAAGCCTCAAAAGAGCAAGGATTTTTGCTTCTGTGAGGAGGACTTGTGGCCTGGAAGTACCTTGGAAGATGAAAAGTGTACTGAGCTAAGTTACTGGAGCTGAGGAATTGGGCCACCTCCACATGAGGGAAACAATGTCCTCCGAGTGAGAGAACCATCAGCTAAAGCAAGAATGTGGAAGGAATGTTCAGTGAGGCAGCCGAGAGCATAGGAGATTTATAGCTACAGTATAAGAAAGGGCATAGAAGAAAACTGTTCTGAGTGAGGGAGTGAAAAGCTGGGCAACAGGAGAAAAAGCAAAGAAGTGTTTGCAAAGAAAGGATGGAAGAGGACAGAGGAAGAGGAGCGGGTGTTTTGGACTGTCACCAAAGTGGGAGGGACAGGAGGCATTAGTTTCATGGGGAAGTGAATGAAAGTGAATGGAGAAGGAATGTTGTCCGGGAGCAATGGATAAATCTCCTATGAAAGGGGCTGGGCACGGTGGCTCACACCTGTAATCTCAGCATTTTGGGAGGCAGAGGCAGATGGATCACCTGAAGTCAGGAGTTCGAGACCAGCCCGACCAACATGGAGAAACCCTGTTTCTGCTAAAAATACAAAATTAGTTGGGTGTAGTGGTACATGCCTATGATCCCAGCTACTTGGAAGGCTGAGGCAGGAGAAAGAATTGCTTGAACCCGGGAGGCAGAGGTTGTTGTGAGCCAAGATTGTGCCATTGCATTCCAGCCTGGGCAACAATAGTGAAACTCTGTCTCAAAAAAAATAAAAAAAGGCTCCTATGAAAGGAATTATTTATGACCTGTATTGATGGTACTGTGTAGGGAATCGGGGAGGTGGTGTTAGATTTATCTGAGGAGAAGAGACATAAAGGGGAGAAAAGAAAGTTGGATTGGGGCAAGATGGCTACCTTATATATGGTCAGACCTCAAATAACCTTTAGCCCAAAGGCATGTTGAGTTCCATTGTAAGAGTAAGTTTAGCTCCCCTCTTCCCTCCTGAGGTTCACTCAACTCAGAACATTTCCTCACAGGCAACTTGCATGCGAAAGAAAACACATCAAAGAGCCATGCAAGAAGCAAAGAAAAGTAGGAAGCTCACAAGGTGTCCATAATGCTGTAAATATTTTAAAAGTCAGCTGCCAGGGTATTCGTGTTTTGAATCTAGGGGAAAAACACAGTGTGTTGTCACAGTGCCCCATGAAAGTGCAAAGCAGCACATCTTCATAGATTCTGTTTTAGCTTGCCTTCAAAAAGGTAGTAGTTCTTGCATCTGCTGCAGTTCCTGTCGCCTCTCTGCTTAAAACAATATCTTGCAAACAGCAGAGTTTCTGAGAAAAGATAAGAGGATTTGGGATTCTCCAAATGCAGCCTGTACAGACTCGGGTCTTATCTGTTCAGATTCTCCTTGGCCTCATTAACTATTAAATGCTAACCTTTCCTGTTTAACAAGAGGAGACTCTAATTTCCACAGCCTGATGAGAAAGATGTGGAGGTCTATCAAGGCCATGCCTTTCACATTTCTGTCTTCTTCAAGGTACAAAAAAAAAAAAAAAAAAAAGCTCATTAAACATTTCTAAGCCCTGTTCTGACTATATTTGCCCTTCTCTTAACCTGAAGCTGGTTGGCTGAATTTGATGTTCTTTGTATCTGCAGTGCCTGTGTCTGCAGTGCTTATGTGAAATGTTGGAAATAGCCCTTGTAGCAGCTCTGGCCACACAGGGCTGGTAAAGTCTTCCAAGGGACAATTTGTCTTTGGGTGTGTCAGGGAGTTCCTGTGCTGTGGCTCAGTCAATTGTCCTCGGTATTTCACTTATTGTAGTCATGCATGTTTTCCTTTGAATAGTGAATGGTTAAGACAGTCTGAGCCTGGTCACGGAACAGTATAATTCTTGAGACCAAATGGGGCAAAATCATCTTAGAGTTAGATCTTTTGAGTGGAAGTATTTCTTTACTTTCCAATATTCTGGTTATAATTTTAATTCTTGCAAATTAAGTCTTAAAACCTAGGGCTCACCTAAGCATGTTAATAATTTGTTGCCTCTTCAAACTAATGTTTTAAAAATATTTTCCCAGTGTGCGTTAAGGAGAGAGGTTATATGTGCTGTAGGGTGTGGCAGAAAAGAAGAGCTGCTCTTGGCTGTGCTGAACTGTTCTGAGCAATTTAGTTGGGATCTCAAATGTGCCTAACACTCTGCAAAATATGCCTGCCCTTTCCTGACCAACCATCCTCAGAATCAGGTAGGACATTCCTCATAGCCACGTGAGCCCAAGTCTGGGAAGTCTCTTCTCTTGTTTGTAGGGTCTTATCAAACTAATTCTTCCAACAACTTTTCCCTAGAGGAATTCTGGTAAATATGATTTCTTATACTTGTTATATTCCCATTGATGTCTCTTTAATCGGTGACGTTTAGTTCCCCTCACAGATTGATGCCAACGGCTGTCTAACCTTTGATTCAGCTCTGTCAATCACTAAGGTCCCAAAATATATATAAATGGCCAATTTTGATACTGTGTCAGGGATTAAAAACACAAGGCAGTATTTTTACATGTAACACAGGTACAGCCAAGATTGGAAACAAAACTAAGAGAGATCCTGATAAATTCAGAATGTTCCTATTCATTTAATTTGTTAATGCTTAATTCTAACTTGAGAAATTCCAATAAATTTACCACTTAACTGAGAGGAATGTTTTTGAAATCATGTACTTTGATCTAAGGAAAACACTGGGTAAATTTTCTGCCAAATTGTGAGATGAGATGGCTAAGGCTAAGTATATGCAAGAAGATAATGCTTAGGTATTTTTTTTAACTTTTTATTTTGGAAAACGTCAAGCCCATACAAAAATAGACAGGACAATAGAAAGGACCCCTATGGACTTGTCATTTAATTTCAACCATTCTCTTCACATGACTTGTTTTGTTTCAGCAGCACTGTCACCTCCCTCCACTCCTATCAAGATTCAGAAACATCTAGAAAGGCCAGGAAGATATATTGATACTAAGAAGATGATATGCTATCGGCATAAATAGAAAAGTCTCCTTTTCAACATTTTTAAATGTATGTCTTTTACATTAAATTCAGTTGATTTTAAGGACAGAGAACTGGCTTTAGAAGAATTTGTGAGGGAAAGACCTTGAGTGAATGAGCTCAATATAAACCAGTTCTGGGAGAGAAATGATAAACAAGCGGACCATATCTAAGACAGCAAGAAAAGCAGGTTTCAGATAAAAGGAGGCACCATGAACTCCTGCCTCATGAGCCCCTATCTGAGATAAAATCTTTAACCCTGGACACCACATGATAAGAAAAATGATGTCCAAGCAGACTACTCTGTGGGAGAGAGAGACAGAAAAGGCGAGGATCCTAAAAATCACCTCACTCACCCAAGGAGCAGATGAGGAAGTTCAGCATGTCTCACTAGGATTAAAAATAATTAAAAATTTGCAGGACAAGAAAATTGCCTTCAGTAACCTGAATGTGTATTCATGGAAGAGACTCAGTTTGCCCAATTAAAAATATGATTTTTTTTTGGTGACTCTTTGCAGGCTTCTACTGGTATAATTTGGTGATAAACCTTAGACTCTCTCCAGTGTCCTTTATTTTAGTAAAAGCTACATATGAGGCATACTACAAGCCATCTCCCAAATGCTTCCTGTTTTCAACGGATAAACAGACGAAATCTAGATTCAAAAATTACAGCCGATGGTGTGGATATGAAAAAATTTAAAAACTCCTAGTAACTGATGTTATACGATTTTGCTAATGTAGGAAGAGAATTATCCTCAATGAAAAAGAAAAGAACTAGGTCCTAGGCACATTGTTCCACAACTTGAACTTTCCAGAAGAGAGGGGTAGGTTATCAAGGGAAGGAGAAGAGAAGCATCGCTTATAACAACGGTATTATTTCCAGAGCCAGGCATCAAGCATGGTGGATGTACGTGCTTCATAAATGCCAGCTGAACTGACAAGACACTACCTCAGGGACTTGTCTCAGGGACAAACACTGGGAAGATTCCTAAAACCCAATACTGTTTTACTCCCACCTTCTCCAGTGTCTGGAAGTTTGACCTTGGAACCCATTCCATTACCTTTTGAATGTTGCTCATGATTAAAATGCAAACAGTTCTAGGACAGTTCATCCCCAGGCACGAAGTGGTCACACGGTGTATACGAAAGATGGGTTCAGTGTCTATCAGATTTGGGTTTAATTTCCAGCTGTGCTATTTCGTAGTTGTGTATGTAACTTGGACAAATGTCTTCATCTCTCTGCATCTCTTTCATGTGTGTTGAATGTAGGATTTTTATAAGATCGAACAAGAGGAAGTATTGAAGTATCACACATACAGAAATAATGGTAGCTATCACTGGTGTTATTTCTTATCTGAACATTTTGAGAAAGGTGGAAAGGAAAGAATCTGAGAAAAGCAGATCCCAGGGAGCAGGCCAGGAAGGCGTGCCATCTAGGAGGGGAGGGAGAAGAAGCTACTTCAACTTGGTACTTGGACTGACAATAGTCTTTTTGGATCTCCTAGCTCTGTGACAACTCATCTTCCCCATCCCTTGCCCCTTCCTTGTCACCCGTCATTTCCCCTGTATCATCATGGGCCCCTCCCCCAACCCATCCCACCCCTGTCAAACATCTTCCCTTTGATCACCACCTCTCCATAGAAACCATCTGGCTATAACTATGCTCATGGCAGATCTTTCATGCTGAAATTCTGAATAGCCCTTTAAATGAGTAGTGATTCTTTAATGATGGTTTCATTTATAAGAGACAGAAGGGGCCGGGTGCGGTGGCTCATGCCTAGGCACTTTGGGAGGCCTAGGTGGGTGGATAACCTGAGGTCAGGAGTTCGAGACCAGCCTGGCCAACATGGCAAAACCCCATCTCTACTAAAAATACAAAAATTAACCGGGCATGTTAGTGGGCACCTGTAATCCCAGCTACTCAGGAGGCCGAAGCAGGAGAATCACCTGAACCTGGGAGGCGAAGGTTACAGTGAGCCCAGATCATGCCACTGCACTCCAGCCTGAGTGACAAGAGCGAAACTCCATCTCAAAAGAAAAAAAAAAAA